>NW_028116580.1:0-17854 GCF_964273445.1 Streptopelia decaocto | reverse complement strand
TTTATGAGAGGCATGTCTGATTTTTGGTTGCTATCAACTGCTTCCCAGGGTGTATATACAAGAGGGAGATACTGAGAACAAAGACATCAGGGGCTGTGATACTCCAACTTACTTCTGTAAAGCCACCTTACTTTGATGTCTAAAAATCCAGTAGCATTCACCGTGGCCCCTCCAGAAACAAACAGCTGCTTCTGTTTCTTTCCCAAGTGTTTCTGCCCTGCCTGGATCAGACGCATCTGGAGCTGCTGGAGAAGCGCGTCTGCAGCCTCTGGCCCAGGGAGCGAGGAAACAGCAACACTTAAAACCCCATTTCTGAAGGACACCGAACAGAAGCCACTGGACAATTTTGTCTGACTCTCAGCTTCCCTTCCCCAGGTATGATGGCTCAGTGTGGAATCAGCAGACTCAGCCTATTAAGTGAACTGCTGGGGTTGAACAGTTACACTCCGCTCCCACCTCTCACTGTGACTTGGGATCAAGTCACTTAACTTCATCTTACACAGTTACTTGTCTGTCAGCCGGCTCTAACAACCGCCTTGCAGCGAGACCAGAGACACAAGAAGCCCTCTGGATATTACACACAGAACAAATCGCTTGAGAGCATTTAATTTGCAGAAATTATCAGTAAATACTTTCAAATAGCAAATGAAAATTACCTAATTTGTTAAAACTTCTGAGTAGAAAAAGGCAGCATGTGAGCACATTACTCATTACACATTATCCACTTAGATCTTCTTGGCATGTAACTGTAGTGAGAAATGTGCTCTAGTGAGAGGTTCAGAAATTGAACTGAGACCCTCAAGAGCCATTTCTCACAAGCCATTGAACAGCCATCAGGTGGTAAAACCTTTGGGCCTCTACTAAACTGAAAACCATTTGAGCAGACTTAAGGCAAAAGAGTTTTTCTGTCATTGCTCCCTCCAGGAGACATCAGGCACAGTGTAACTTCAGTTCAGCCAGGAGATGTCACACCACTAAATCGCTGATCCGAAAAACACGAGCACTGGTGTAAGACTCTAGGACTAGGGTTGTTTAACATTCCTTACGAATATTTTTTCTTCCCTTGCCAGACCGACGCAGAATAGCAAGACCCTTACATTAAAAGATCCAAAATCACTGTCACCCATGAAACCTACCCATGCAAAGCTGCACATCTCAGAGGAGCACCCTTTTCACCTGCGAAGATGCATCACCTTTCCCTCATCACTCACTGGAAACAGCAGAAATAAACTTTTGAGAAGACACTCATATGCCAATTCCTTCTATTAACTAACCAGATTCCTATTTTAATTCCCAGATACAGGAAAAACCTGTTAGCATAGCAATAAATATTTCATTGACATTCCAAACTCTGCCTCTCCCAAATTGATTATTTTTCCCATAAATTTTCCGCATGCATTTGGGGCCTGGACAAAAGGAGAGTGAACTAATTTCCAGTATTTTCAGTCTTGCAGTTAAATAACTCAGACAAGGAGCACCCATGTAGCAAACTCGTCCTAGGACATCAGACCTTCTCCTCCAGCCTCAATGGGAATAATGCAGATATTAATTGTTGAGCTTTAGCCCTTGTCTTGGTCTGAGTAGGTGAATCCCATTTTCATATGCTGATAAAAAATTAATCTCAGATCTATTTGCAATGTGCTTAGATCTAATGCAATCTTTAGCTCTCAGATATGAACTGCCAAAGGCTACATCTGTCTGCTACAGAGAGCAGCTCTCAGGTTCCCATGCGAAGGATTAAATGCTTCAGAATCTGCATAAATGAATAGAAGCAGCCTTCGAGGCTTGCAGTGAACAACATACCACCTCTCCCAGGGATGCAGGTCCTGTTCTTCTCAATCAACATCACGCACCAGACTTTCACACAAAATTAGTATCTCACAACAGCATCGAAAATGTTGCACAGAAGCAGTGATGGCAGGAGGTTTTTGTGGAAGAGGTGTGGGGTCACTGAGCGACATGGGGCAGACACAGCCCTGCCATGTGAGGTGTTCCAGGCGGGTCGAGTTTACTGCAAGAAGAGCACCCAAGTAAATGCAAGGATTTGAAACCCATGAAATACCAGTTACATTTGCCAGCACCAGGGCACCATAAACATACAGAGTATCTACTTAACATCTGTGTTAAACCACATTTTGTACCATGTTCCCCCAGGAACACATTACAGCACACAAGGCTACTGCAGAGGTGACAAGAGACATGCTGAGGTGTGTTTGCACTGTGCCAGGTTGGCTGTGCAGACCATCTAATACAAAAACTACAATTTTGTACTAGCTAAAAAGTAACTAGCTAAATCATTTCTGACCTCTAGGGTTTTAGGCGACGCAAGACTTGTTAAGCCCTATTGAAATCCCTCTGACTGGGTGTTCTCAACAAGCCGAAGCGCACATGCTCTAGTTCACTAGAACATCCAGGGTACATGGGAGACACCCACGAGAAGGTCGGAGTCACACAATGGTCTGGGTTGGAGGGACCTTCCCAGCTCCCCAGTGCCCCCCCTGCCATGACAGGGACATCTGCACCAGCTCAGGGTGCTCAGAGCCCCGTCCAGCCTGGCCTGGGATGGCTCCAGGATGGTTCATCCACCACCTCTCTGGGAACCCGGGCCAGGCTCTCACCACCCTCAGGACAACAATTTCTTCCTCACATCCAGACTGCCAGCGCCCGCAGGGAGACATGGAAGGATTTGGAGAGCCCTTTCTCAAGTGAAAGCCAAGATTTGACTTCACTGCGTCAGAAACTTAAAGAATGAACCTGAAAATACGGTTTCATTGGCAGGAACCACCTGAGAGCTGATGTAACTGCTATGGGAAGGAGTTCCCATTCCTCCCTGGTGTACCTGCAGCGCAGCACAGCGCTGTACCGGAGGGACAGCCGAGCCCGGCACGGCCTCTCCGTGACGCACCGTGCGGCCGCGGGCGGACGGACAGACAGACAGACAGCGGCCGTTCCCGTCACTGAGGGGCGGGCGGGAGCCCCCGGGCCCCCCGCGCTGCCGCCGAGCTCCCCTCAGCGAGCGGCCGCGAGGGGCGGGGCGGGGCGGGCGCGGGGGCGCGCACGCAGCGGCGCACGCGCACGGCGGGGCGCGGCCGCGGCACGCGGGGCCTGCCCGCCGCCCCGGCGTGAGGTGAGAGGCGGCGGGGGCGCGGCCGGCCCGTGAGAGGCGAGGGGGAAGTCGAGACCGTACCGCGCTGGGGAGGAGCCGATCCGGGGCGGGGGAAGCGGGAAGGGCGGCGTCCAGGCGGCCGGCGGAGCGGGGAGGGGGAGGGAGCGGGCTGCCGGGAGCGCGCGCGTCCCGCAGCCGCCTCGCGTTCCGCGCTCGCTGGGGGCGGGGCCTCGCTGGGGGCGGGGCCGGGCGCGGCGGAGGGCGCCGCCTGGCGGTGATGGGGAGAAGGGCCCGCCACAAACGACATGGGCAAAGTTCTTATGTACGAACAGCAGACTCTATTTATTGCCACAAACGCTTTTTTATACAGTCTCTACCAGCTCATGTGTCTTTGCAATTGGTTACGGGCTGCAATAGTAACGTATCATTGGCTAATTTCGCTATAGTCAAATATCTCTGGATACTCTTTAACTCCTTTCTCACGAGTACACCTTAATATCTCCGGGTACTCTTTAACTCCCTTCTTTCTTATGGGTACACCTTAATATCTTCTAGGTCAGTCTCTGTTCCCATACCCTCCATCAGGGAATCCACAGAACCACCGTAGCCCCCAGAGGGTGTGGGGTTTTGGGAGTGGGATTTAGGGGAGTGAGTGCACGGGGCTGTTGCAGGAATGGCCGGTGCTGCTGTGCCTGGTGCTGGCACCGCACCCGCGGTCAAGCAGCCTGGAGGACGGGGCTCCAGCGCTCTGCAGTGCGAGTGCGGGGGCTGTGTGGTGCCACACGTACAGCCGTGGCGTGGAAAGTCCAGCCTGGAAGCTGCTCTGGGTTCTCTGAGGACCCAAGCAGAGGTGCAGGATCTGCAGGCAGGGGGGAAGAAGCTGCTGTCGGCTTGGCGGGGCCTCGCAGCTTCAGGCTGTCACTGGCACAGGACCGTGACCGTGGCGCACGGAGAAGAGTCTGGAAAGGGAAACATGAATTTCAATAAGCCTGAGCCATCCCTAGCAAAAATACCTTGTAAAAGTGAGACTTGTTGGAGATCCCACAGTGGAGAGCAGCTCAGTGCCCTGGTGGTGGGCAGCAGTGTAGGACCTCACTGAACAGGTGCTGCTGAACAGGCCTGGACGTTGGAGCTGCCATGCAGTCAACACTGAACATGGAGTTGACGTTGGCATGGTGGATCTTTGCACTGCCCTGTCCATGCCACCCCTAACCTGTCTGTGCTCTTCCCAGAGCTTCTTGCAGCTGCGAAACACTTTCTTGCACAACAGCTGTTCATAACTCTGCTCAGCACATCCATTCCACTGAAAGCCTCAGTTCAGGACCAGCTTATACCCCCATCGCTTCACACCTCTTCATACACTGTATCACATCTCTCCACATCTGATTTCTTCTCATACACAGAAAACAGACTGAGCCATCTCAAGCTGTCCCTGTTACAAAGTCTGCTGACAGCCCTTTGCTCCTCCGCTCAGGACGCGCTGGGAGGATCTCGTCTGCAAGAGCTGTGCGAGGAACATCTGCAGGGAGAAAATACCCTTTGGACGTAGTGCCTGGGGCAAGGCTTGTACTGCGGGCTTCTGGGCAAGACGGGTTTGACTCAGAGCAGCGAGAACACCGCCGAGGGAGAGGAATGGAGCGCCTGGCCTCCTTCAGTAGTAAGTACCATAACATGATGTTCTAAAGTGTTTGCTGTTGATTAAAGACATTAGCAGCCACCTGGGGGAGAGAAACAGAAAAACAGCAATATTTGGTCCACTGCATTGCTTCTATGATCAGATTCTCAAGAGCACAGGGAGATGAATTATTCAGTGGGAACGTGGATCTTTTTTTCTATCTACTTGTTATATTTGGGCTAGTTCATATCCATTGTCTTGGAAAAAAATTGGCTTAAAACTTGACAATCTATTTATTTTTACTACTGTGCAATGAACAAAATGCAGAGAAGAAGGAATTGCAGAGCTGTGTTTCATTCCTCGTTCAGCAACCTGAGCAGAGTCTGAGGGGTTTGGACGCGTTGCAGAACAATTCTGTTGGTGCCTTTGCAGCCGCAGCGATGTGCTTTACAACACAGACTGAGACAGGTGGACGGGAGGCTGCAGCTGTCTGGGCAGCGTCCTCTGCAAAGAAAGTCTTGGGTCTGGTGTTTGATGCAGAAGACGAGCACGGGCACTGGATCAAACCATCCAGCCAGCGCAGCTCCGGCGCCGCTGCCGAGTTGTACCGGGAGGCTGCTGCAGAGAAGAGTTTCCTTTGACTCCATTGCACAGGTTTAGATTTAGCTCTCAGCATATCAGGTCTAGCAAGGACGCAGTGCCAGCATCCCTCCTGCAGCTCCAGCTGAACAGGGAACTTCTAACATGCTGGGAGAAGCTGCAGTAGGAAAGAGGTTGCATATAACGGAGTTCGCTTAAAATTAGTTGGCACAAATGAATTTAGGCAGTTGCAAAACCAGTGCTTTGTTTGCGTTGCATGAGATGTGCTTTTGCTTCACAGACGACCCTTTCGATAAACCTCCGTGCCGAGGTTGCTCTTCGTACCTGACGGAGCCCTACGTGAAGTGTGCCGAGTGCGGGCCGCCCCCCTTCCTCCTGTGCCTGCAGGTGAGCGCGACGATGAAAGTAAAGGCCGTTTCTTTGAGAGAGTCATCAAAGGCCTGTCCGGTGCCAAGCTGTTCCATAAACACATTAATAACCGGTCTCTCTAAACTCATATTGACACACTTATTTGCTCAGGGGCAGGGAAATGACAAAGAAAACACTGGAGGCTGAAGAACCGAGCAGCTGAAGGAGATGTTTGCGGAGGCAGCCAGAGCTACGGAAAGACACGCAGCCGGCCTGTGTAACGGAGCATGCCGCTGCCTGTCTGAAAAGGGATCGCTTCTGTCATTTTTCAAGCCACGAGAAAGAAAAGCCATCAGGAAACGCCCTTTCCCTGTCCCCACATGTTGCGTTTTTTTCTTCCCAAATGGAAAAGAAAATTTGGGGAAAGTTTGCAGTATTGACAATAAGTGTTTGTGACCGGATAGAGTTCTTTAATAAATATGTGTGTGGTCTGATAACCACAGAAAGTACTGCTAGTTTTAATTATTAAATAAATAAGTTTGCATTATTTATGATTAAAAATGGCAACAACCTCTAAAACTGAAGAAGGATCTTTCTTAGCCATGTGCTCAAACACGTACAAAATACACAAGAGCATTTTTTGTATGTTGGGTATATTTTTGCTCATTTAGTTGTACTTAAAAACCGAGACATTTACCTGTTGAAAAGAGCTGGAACCATGCTGGTGCTTTTCAAATGGAAAACCAAGACTGAGGGGAAACTGTGTTTTCAGTACTTAAGAAATGCACTGTGCTCCCTTCTGGAATGATCCGCTTTGAAACGCCACCCGGCTGCTGTCACCGGCAGAACTGTGCCCTAAACACTTAGCAAAAAAGCATGTCCATGCACAGGAGTTATGTCTTGATGCAAAAGACAAGTAAGATACAAAGACAGATTCAACACAATTTAAACACAGACTTTTATACCATTTCATGTTTTTTCTAAGATGAAATCAGGAAAGAATATCATCTTTTTCGGCATAACAGGTGGTCAGTTTTCTGAATAGAAGGGAAAATGGGAACAGATAAAATGTTTTCAAGGCAGAAGTAAGAGACTAACATCATACTCATCTTGTGTTCTACAGTGTTTCACACGAGGATTTGAATACAAGAAGCATCAAAGTGATCATACATATGAGATAATGGTAAATATTCCTATTAGATAACACCTGCTCAATCCTGAGCCTTCACAACTTTCCAGGAGTTAGACCCTTCCTTACTAATACGACTTTGAAAAGTTAAGTGATACAGTGGTTTGATTCAGAGGTTTAGAACTGTTATGAAAAGTCTTCCTTGCGAGCAAAGAAAAATGTCCTGCTGGAACATAATGGAATAGTGGAGCCTTTTAAAGGTACATTTTCTTATAGCACGATGCATCTCACTAGACTTCCGGGTCCTTAACCATGTGAATCAACTCCTGTTTCTCTATTCTTACTTTGCTTCCCCAAAATTAGTCATTTTGAAAGCCTTCAGTAATTTTTGTGGTGTTTCATAGCATAACGTGGTTGAATTACAGCTGGTAGATAGAACATGGAACAGTACGTTCAGGAAATCTCTAGTGACAAACTAGTTTTTACTGTAGTTGATGACCCAGTGCCCTAAATAATTTGACAATTATTTGGTCGGGATTCATGGGACACAGCAGAAGTTTAAAACCACCAGTTTTACATTCTCTGTTGCCCTGTGGTTTGGAACTTCTTTGCTCTTCATGTGGTGAATTATAACCGAGGATCACAGCAGTTTGACTTGCTTTTTCCTCCTCTAGACTTCCGATTTCCCTGTCTTGGATCCTAACTGGACGGCTCAAGAGGAAATGGCTCTCCTGGAAGCTGTGATGGACTGTGGCTTTGGAAACTGGTGAGAATTCAGTGGTTCAAACAACCTCAGTGAGCAATGGGTGCTTTTTCACTTCACGGGATCCTACTGTTGAATACATCAGTGCACACTGAATATTCAGTAATTTATTGTGGGAAACCACTATCCGGTTAAAATCACAAGAGAAACTTGAGAAGCAGAGTGCCATTGCTGTCTTAGAGTTTACCGTTACCTGCTGTTAGTAAAATATATAAAAAACTCTCAAGTAACAACACTAAATTTTCAAACACCCGAAAGATTTGATACATTCCCTCAGCCAGGCGGTTTCTCCTGTAAGGACAGTGAATTGCGTTACACACGCTCCCCAGCACAGTGCCCTGTATCAAACATGCAAGTACTGGCTCAGTGTTAGCACACAAAACGTGAATTCAGACATCATTGCACACAATGTAATCAGCTTCTTGTCCAAAATGATCTTGTCACACCAGAGGAAGCAAAAAACCCTCAACATTTCTGTGTTCTTCCTATTAAGCCTCCCCCTCTCCCCACTTCAGGCAGGATGTAGCCAACCAGATGTGCACAAAATCCAAGGAGGAGTGTGAGAAACATTATATGAAACACTTCATCAACAATCCCTTGTTTGCATCGACGTTACTGAACCTGAAGCAGGCGGAGGAGGCGCAGCACAACGAAACGGCCATTCCCTTCCACCGTGAGTATCCCCGGCCCCTCACACATGGGGGCTTCCCCACAACATCTCCGCTCTCCCAAAGCTGGAACCAGCAGCCTTTGGAGCAGGGCAGGTACCGCACATGGGCTTTGCTTTTCTTCCCTAAGGGAGAGCTCCTTCTCATGCCTAACTTGAATAATGGTAGTAGTTGGGTTTTCTTCACCAAATCATTCATGTATCAAATAGACCGGAATGCCCATTCTGTGGGAAAAGAGAGGGAAGGGGGGGGTCTGACACAGACATCAGGTTCTCAAACCCAAAGCTCCTGGTAGAAGTGGCCACTCACAGAAATCACCACAGCAAAAGCCTGTATGCACATATTTATCTAAAGGACAAGCTACCTCAGTGCAGCGCGGTATAACAGCACGGCCTTCATGGTAAAAACCAATGTGAGCTCTTACCCTGGTGCTGGGCTGTTGCTTTTCTTGCCCGGACCCTGCAGAGCAGCGTTAACGGAGAAGGGGTTCTAATCCGCAAACATTGTGTCTCACGATGCGCTTTGTCGCAGGCCTAACTGCTGACGGGATTTGTCATTAAACCGCTCCCTTTAAACTATGCTGATTTCACTTCTCTCTCTTTAAAACTGCCTTTTTAAAAGTGTATGTTAAATCTCAGCAATTGAACACATTTTCAGCTTTCCTTAAATTTAACATCTAGAACTCCCCCGGTCTCGCAGCTGTTCTGTTAGAAAGCTCCCCAGAATGGGTGGGTAAAAGGATTGCTTGATATCTGGAGGCTTAAATTTCACAATAAAGTGGTTAGAGCGAAAGCAGTTGGAACTGGACAGTTTTGGTTGTGTCCCTGGCTGGCATTGATCTTTTTATGTGACCGGAGCCAAGACAAATTCTCTGTGCCTGGGCTTATTTTATCTGCAGCGTGGGACTGAAAACGCTCAGCTCCTTCACAAGCGTGTTGTGAGCCTCGCTCCATTATTGTCTGTAAAACACTGAGCTCCTCAGTTGGGATGCGCTGTAAAAATCCGGAGTTGTGTAGCTTTAATTGCAGCTCTCTGTAAACGGCACCCAGAAGACGCAGATTTAACACCCCTGTTGCTATTAATTAAAAGAACCTGCACGCTGAGACCGAGCGGCCTGCAGAGGGTCATGCTGAGCTCTGAAATGTAGAGTTTGCATTTCATAACCTGTTTATTACCTTGAATTTCTGTGTGTGACTTTTGAGAATACTATGAAGATCTCAGATCACTGCATTTTCCTCTGGATTAACTAGTTTTTCTCTTAATAGAAAGTGGAATAAAAGCCCAATCAGGGTGTTTTTCTTCAGCTAAGTATTCCCACTTTTCCTGCAAAAGAAACACCTATTTATAGATTGTTTTGTGTTAAAAAAGGCCCCAAGCCCTACACAAATCAAAACCTGCATGTTTTTTAGCTGCTGACGATCCCCCGCGGCCTACGTTTGATTCCTTGCTCTCCAGGGACATGGCTGGGTACATGCCGGCGCGAGCCGACTTTGTGGAGGTAAGACCCCCTCTTCTCCCGTTATTTTCAATTTGCTACCGAGCACACGATCAGCAAACACACCCTTGTTTTTGCCTGGAGGTTTTTGCTCTTCGTGCAGCAAACATCAGAAGAAAGGGCAGGGCAGAGTGATTAAGCCAAGGGTTTAATTGCAGAGGTGGCGCTGCAGGCCAGCAGGCCGGGGCTGCACCGCACGGTGCTGCCGCCAAACGTCCGGTAACGAACGGCTTTAATGCAAACGGAGTGATGTTGTGAATTCGATGCTTAACGAAATGTTTGGGTTTGCCTTTGTGCTTTGCCGTAGAGAAGCACAGACGAGCCCGATCCAAAGATCATTGCCAGGACCTGCATTGTTTTCAGTACTTTTAGCTGCAGGCCCAGGGCCCTGATTTCTGTTGCAGAACAAGCTCCTGTACATGAAGTGATGAAATCAGCCATCTAGGGGTTTGTTGTTTTGGTACATTTGAGCAGAGTTTCCACCACAGTGTGGGATCCATGGAGTTTACCTGATTAATTTGCATTGTCCTGTCACAGCCTCTTGTTCCTGTTCCAGCCGTAGGGATGCACGTTATACATTCCCTAGTTAAAGCTCCCCAGGGATGGAGCCTTGTGCACCTGCGAAAGAGTAAATATCTCTGTTTTCTGTGCCTCTATATGTACTGAAACTTCATACCATTTTTTCAGTGCTAGTTAGTGACAACTTATTAATCACCTCTGAACAGGAGTTTGACAACTACGCTGAATGGGATTTGAGAGATATTGATTTTGTAGAAGATGATTCAGACATTTTGCACGGTAAGTCCCGTATTTTCTTATCTTGTCCAAACCCAATGTTTCATGTTGCCTACACAGCATTTCATTTGGTCTTTTTTTTTTCTACACACTTTTTTAACAGTGAACATACATTTTCAATGATCTCACTTCTTCGTGCTGGTGTTTAAATACTGGCATTTCTGTGGTACTCACTTTCAAATCTCTTTTAAAAGCTCTTAATCAAAGGGTGTACAAACAGTACTTATATATTTAGAATAATACACCTTGCTGACTACTGAAAGGTAGCCAGTTGTCAGGTTGAATATGACTGAAATCAAATAGTCCCCTCAAGTAGCAGGCACCTCTTTAGGAAAGACACAAATGATCTTTTATCCACTATAAACCATGGAGGAAGTTTAGCTAAATCATTCAAATCATTAATGTATCAAATAGACCAGAATGCAAATTATCTAAGGTAGGAATTTGTCTGGAAACAGGGTAGCAGTACTTCAGTGACTGAATAAACAGACCTATAGGCCTATTGAAGAACAGATCGATGGCTCGATATTGCCTCTCAAAGTCCCCCAGCTGAGAGAGATTCTTCCCATCTACATAATGTTTGTGAGAATCACAGCAAGGCACAAATTTTGTTCTGATTCAAGAAGAGGAACGCTTTCCTCTCTTTGCTAACACCCTTTCCTTTGCTATGTCTGGTTTCTTAGAAGATCTGTCACTCTAAGCTCTGTTAGTTAGGAAATCTGCTATCAGGACAGGCAATGATACAGGCAGCAAGGAGGTGTATAGGTGAGCACTGCATGCAACACATTGAAACTGTTCTGCTCCTGAAGTTGCGTTTTCACGTGTTAATAGCTGTATGTGACAACTGTCATTTTTATTGAGAAGAGAGAGGGGGTTTGTATGAGTCCAATTGCTGCTACTGAGTTTCTGAACATTGCTGCCTTAATAATACCAAAGAACAGGAATTATTAAAATGAAGTTTTAATCCATACTTTTCCCCACATTTATGAGTACATATGGTGTTTAAAGTCCTGTGTTTATGCTTCAGAATTCTCCCGTCTGTATCAGGCAGTTCTAAGCTAAAGCCTCAGCATCCCTTGGCAACAGACAAATCTTGTTACGTACAGACAGTCCTTCCAAACTTAAAAAATCAGTCTGAGATTTAGCAGTACACAGAGTTTTAAGGAATGCAATCTCCCTTGGCTCAAAAGAGGTTATGAGAATCATATGTCAGTCTCTCTTTTAACATTTATTGAAAGGGAGACTGACTTGTGGACACTCCACAGATTCATCATGCCATCTCGCTACTGTTCCTGTTCATTAGTGTCTCCCACTGCACAGTTCAGCCACTTGAGAAATCTCCTACCAGCCTCCTGTTTAAGTTGTCAATCTGAATGGAAAAATCAGCTTTCCTGCTCTCTTCAGAATACCATAAAGCCAAGCGGGACCAGACCCTCTGCCCCGTGCAGCTCAGTGTCCTGTTAGTACCCACAATGGGCACACGAGAAGGTGAGAAAAGGCAAATACAGGCAATACTTGTCCTGGCATATCTTTCATTTCCTGCAGTGACACGTTCAGAGACTTATTGAACCACAGGTTGTGTTCAGACCATTTTGACCGAAGGACCTGCCCTCCATGAACTTATCTAACTACTGTTAGAACTATATTTATTTGTACTATTGCCCCCATAACATCCTGTAGCAGTGAGTTCCACAATTGAGTTAGGAATCCTACAATTTAATTATGTGTTGTGTGAAAAAATACTTCCTTCTGTCTGTCAGCTCTTTTGCCTGATAATTTCATTGGATGTCCTCTAGCCCATTCTTTAGTTGTCTTCAGTATTTAGTACAGGATGTCAGGCATTTGCCCTGTGAAAACTGTTTGGCAGGGGTTATGCAGCGTGACCAACTACATTTTCCATCTCTTAGCTCAGGGACTCTGGCGGCTTCATTCCCACAGCTGCCCCAGATCTGCCCACGTGAGAGAGAACGTCTCTCAAAAAACAAAGTCCCAGGGTCTAGCCAGCTGCTTTTCTTTTGCATGAGGCCATCTTGGGGAGAAAGAATGATCTGCTAGAAAAACTTTGGAATTGGACCTTTCCCTTCTCCGAGTTACTACAAAAAAGGAAGGAGCCGCATCCTCCCTGTCCTGCAGTTTCAAAGATCTCAGATGCTGACTTGGCTTGATCGCTTGAGAATATTGTGCAACCTAATTGTAGGGTTGCGTGCTGTAGGAAATGGCTCAACATGTAGCTCAGAAGGCAGGGATGGGGATTTGGGTGTTTTAAGAAACCTTGATATGTCTCTAGGCAGCGGGCAGAGGAGGTTGGGAGGCGCTGCAGGCCCAGGTCCTCCAGGTGCCCCAGGTCCTCCAGATCCTCCCAGGTCCTCCAGGTGCCCCAGGTCCTCCAGGTCCTCCCAGGTCCTCCGGGTGCCCCAGGTCCTCCCAGGTCCTCCGGGTCCTCCAGGTCCTCCCAGGTCCTCCCAGGTCATCCAGGTCCCCCAGGTCCCTGTCCCACAACTCCAGGCAGCGGTTCCAATGTCCCTCCTGCCAGCCCTGCCCGCTGGCCACCTTACCCTGGATCTTACAGAAATGGCCTCGAAAAGCCGCCCTGGGGCTGCCGTCCACACCTGCTCAGACATGCTCGTGCTGGCCAAACAGCAAACTCTTCTTTTTAATAAAAGATAAAGACGTAAAACAGGGGTTTAACACATTGTATAGCCTAGAGAGTCTTGCAGCATAGATTAAGTATCAGGTTTGTGAAAAATTCCTCAGTTTGTTTTCCTGATGCACACCAAACCTCACTGGGTTCGAGATTAATTTCTGAAAACTACTTTTATATTCAATTTACTGAAAGACGCTCAAGTCAGACCCTGAGAACACATCGACCAGAGTAATTTCTGTGGTCTCTCTCTCTCTTTGTTCCATAAGTCACAGATCCATTCTGCAATGTCTGCATTGCTTGTATTTGATGCTTTCATTGGAACGGAATCCCCCTTCCTCCCTTTCCTCTATACTCTTCTGCTTTTCTTAACATTTTGTAAAAATCATTTCATAAAACGTTCTACATTGAACCTACTCGAGCTGTGTTTCCTCATACGATTCCTTTTCCCGTTATATTGTCCTGTGTCACTCTAAACAAGTTCTCAGTATTTCCACAAGAAAGAGGAATGCAATTTAATCCAAAGGGGAAGACCCCCCGGCAGCTCCTGTGCGGAACACGGGAGCCCACGCCTGCTCCCCCGCACAGGCGGCCACGGGCTTTGTTCCGTCCCTCCTCGGTACCAGCGAGATGCTAAAAATTGTATGAAATTGCTCGTATTTCAATTTACTTACCGACCTGTTAACTTTTATTCAGTACTTGCAAATATAATATGTGCACGCAGATCTATATTGCAGTTAAACAAAAACATAATGGAGAGATCAAAAGAAACAACTAGTTACACATCTAATTCAGCCCAGAGTGCCTGAATATTTCATGAATTACAAGTTTTCATCAGGCTGAATTACAACCTTAGCAATTCCTCTTTTTCCTGCCTTTTTCTCCCCTTTCTCATGTAAATGATTTTTACTTCTAACACTGGGAAGTCATTGCGGAAACCACAAGCTTAGGAGTGCGTGGCAATAGGCTGCGACTCGGGCTGCACAGAAGCGACATTTCATTTGATACGATACAAGGCAGTCGATGTCTCTCTCAGTATCCCCCGGTGTGTGTTGTGCTGTGGGGGTTCCTACCGCGCTCAGAAGCCGTTTGCCCAGGGTCCTGCTTTCCCTGGGGAGGGCGGATTTGGCCGGGAGCCCCGAGGTTTGTCCCAACGACTGCACACACGGATTCACAGCCTGTTTACTTTGATTAGTTTGCATTCTTCCCATTATTTGGGCTCTGCATGCCAAGCAGAGGTTAGCTAGCGTGAAACAAAGGTCTCACTCATTAGCCTTCAAAAAAGTTTTTGCAGACCAAATGATGCTGAAGAGGAATGAAAAGCAAGGAAACTGTTTTGGACACAAGCTTGAGAAACCCAAATATTTTGATTTGGTTGGAATGAAGAAAGAAGCCTTGAATTTCTGCCTATCGCTGGATCCTTCGGAGCTACTCAAATAACCTTATCATTTCCCAACGTGGACACTTGGAACACAGCGCCAGCCTGGATTAGCCCGAGTTACCAGGACAAACAGCCGCCTCCCGCGCACAGTCCATGGGGAGACACAGGCAAATCATTCTCATTCGTACAGCATCTCTCTTCTCATTTCAATGCAGCACGTAACAGTATAGTAGCCTGAGTTATTCATGCATTCCAGATTTTGTAATCGGCTGTTCCTGTGTGAATATGTCTATTAAAAACAAAAGCTCCCCCCAAAGTGCATGTGGCAGCAAATACTAATTTTGCTTTTAGCAGAAGCTCCATTTTTTTCCTTCATTTTTTCTCTTGAATTTTCCTTCCCATCCACAGTTGATCATAATTTCGTTCAGAATATTGTGCGCTCAGGTGAGAGCATCAAAATGCAATGGTTATAGGTGCATAATTACTTGTGATATTTATAGAGGTTTTCCAATGCAATTTCTGCATGTACTTATTAAGTTCTGCCCACGCAAACCCCAGAAAATAACACGTTAGCTTAGCTTGCAGAGGGTTTAAAAATATACAAATATTTTCCACAAATTGGCACAGACTGCGACACTCAGTAATGTACTTCATTCATGTCTCACTTGCTGCGTCTCCCAATTTCTTGTCCCCACACTTAGGCAAGAAGGAAAATTTGCGCCCTGTGCTCGTTCTTCAGTTAGGAAATGTAAATAGCTCTTTATGAAGATGATTGTTGAACACTCTGATTTTGCAAGAAACTCGCAAAAAGAAGGAAGAATGTTGTGCCACCCCTCCTATCTTCATAGGTCACCAGTTTTGTGTACATTGAAGGGTTTTGGTGGGTGTAGGTGACACCCGTTGGCTCCCGAGCTCACCCGCAGCCGCTGTCCGGCCGATAGGAATGTGATTGCCCAGGACTGCGGGGGTGAGTTCCCCGGGGCTCAGGCTTTCCTGGTGTTTACATAGAAATACATATTTTAAAATAGACACATAACCACGTTGCTTACTTAATTGCGTTATTAATTATTTATTGGGGAGTGCGATCAATAAACCGCCAGTATGGGCTTTGCTCTTCTGCTGCGAGTGCAGGGAGAGGCTGTGGGTTCTGACGTGTCCCCTGGGGCCACCCCTGCTGTCCCTTGGTTCCAAGGAGCTGCGCGTTGGCTCTGCAGACTGGAAACCCCCGTCAAGTCTCAAACCTCTTCCTTTGGAGCACATATAGAAATTATTAATGTAAAGGCAAAAAAAGCCAACCAAGAAATCAGCCACCTCATCGCTTACTTAACGACCTAGAATTTTTGCATTATTTAACAGAACGAGGGAAGGGAAGGTGATGGGTGTCTCCTTATCTTTCAAGAATTTACCAAAAAAGTTTATTAACCTAATGGCGGCAGGAAAAAGCAGCTGAAGGATCTCGGAGTGGATCAGCCAGACTGCAGACAGATTTGATTTTGAAAAGGATATGATTTCTAATGAGCACGGCTTTTTCCTGCGCTTCTTCACATGGCCATGAACTATTCCCTTTGTTCTCCTGGCAGACAGATAAGTTTAGAAGTTAACAAGCTAAAACCTTGCAGATGTTTTTACCAACTGTAGCAAGGGCTGCTGTGAGTCTGCACAGGTCAGAACTGCCCCTGCTTTTTGGAGTCCCGCGCTCTGTGCGAAGAAGCCTTTGTCCAAAGAGGACGCATCAGATCCTTAAATCTGATCAATTTGCTTTTTGAGAGAAGGAATGCTTAACCATTGCATGTATGAAGGAACAGATAAGTGCTAATAGTAAAACAGTTCAAGAAGGAAGAGGAAGAGAGTTCTGAGGATCTACCTGGGTTCATATCTACGGGTACTATTGTATTTGGAAGAGTTAGCAAAAGAGCTTCAACAGGCAGCGTGTGTGGAGATGAACCTCTAGTGACTTATGCCCCTCTAAAATTGCCATGAGATTTTAAAGCAGCAAAGCAGAGTGACCATTTCAGCCTTCCATGAACATAAAGGCTTGAAAATTAGCCTAATATAGTGCTTACTTATGTATTCTGTAATCTATTTATTTTGCAGCTCTGAAGATTGCAGTTGTAGATATCTATCATTCCAGGTTAAAGGAAAGACAGAGAAGAAAAAAGTGAGTTTTCAAGCAATAACTTTGCTCCTTTGCTTCATTACTGTGTTTTGTTCCCCTTTGTTTTCCTAATACTAAGGATAATTGATTTCCTGTAGCACCTTCCAGCCAGTTTCCACACACAGAGCCCTCCTGCTATGAGATTCCCATGATGGGCTTCTCTATATGGGACAGGAATGTTCTTCTGTACATGCTAAAGGAAATGTAATGCATTTTATAGAGCAAATTCCAACCTGACCTTCCCGAGCCTGACTTTGTATTATCTCTTGTCATTTGCAAAAGTTGGGCGTTTATGGAATCACCACATGGCATCTGCCGAGACCTGTGACAAACGTGTTTGTCATGCACCTGCAAACGTCTCACCTGCCTTTTAACTGCGCTCATTTCCCTCACCCTGTCGGGAGCATTTCAAACGTATGAGTTACCGAAATCATCTGCCTCTTTTGAAAATCTAAGCTGTCGCGGAAAAATTCCTTCATCCCGCTCCCAGTGGGGAAATTCCCAGTTCGCCTCTCACGGTCCAAATCAAGCCTTTGTGTTTATGTGGTAATACACGAGTTAATGCCTTTTCATTAATACCATTTTGCTCTCGATTACAGAATTATAAGAGATCATGGCCTAATCAACCTCAGAAAGTTTCAGAGTGAGTATCAGGTGTGATTGCTGAACTTTGAAGCGGCTTCTACTCAGGAAGCAAAACGTCCCGTGCGCTGTTCCCAGAGCGCTGGGGTGGTTTGTTCACCCCAGACCCTGCTCATGTGCTCTGAATTCCATCAGATATCCTGCCCGACCCTTCCCCGCTGCCTCCAAGTGCTCCCAGCTCAGCGGTTTAGGTGTTTTGCCTCAGAATTGCTCTTCAGAAGCATTTTGGGCTGCACTGAGCAGAGAGAGGGGTGCAGGTAAAATCTAGGCTTTTAAAGTGCATCTCACTGTTCTAGGAAATGCTTCAAACACTTCAATCTCACCCTTTGTGCTTTTAGAATTGTAAGGGCTGTATAATTTTGTTGCTTTTCACTCAGCAATTTGTAGCTGTGACACCAAAACGGCCCAGAAATGTACCCAACGTGGCTCTTTGGGCAGCTCGCTGGCAGCCACTTCGGGTGCCACCGAGTTGGGTTCTTCTCCCAGCAGTGATGAGCTGTGGCGCTTTTTCTCCCC
>NW_028116581.1:0-51211 GCF_964273445.1 Streptopelia decaocto | reverse complement strand
CATTGAAACTTTTCAAATCCCTTTCAAAATTGTAGAAATTCTGTTAAAGCTTTTAAAATTCTCTCTAGAATTTTCAAAATCCATGTCCACATGTTTACAATTTCACGTAAAAAAATTGCTAAAATTCCAGTTGAAATTTTTTCAAAGTCCCTTAAAAGTTTTCAAATTTTTGTCCCAATTCTTCCCATTCCCATTGAAACTTTTCAAATCCCTCTCAAAATTGTTGAAATTCTCTTGAAGCTTTTAAAATTCTCTCTAGAATTTTCAAAATCCATGGCCACATGTTTACAATTTCACGTCAAAAAATGGCTAAAATTCCAGTTGAAATTTTTTCAAAGTCCCTTAAAAATTTTCCAATTTTTGTCCCAATTCTTCCCATTCCCATTGAAACTTTTCAAATCCCTCTCAAAATTGTTGAAATTCTCTTGAAGCTTTTAAAATTCTCTCTAGAATTTTCAAAATCCACTTCAACATGTTTACAATTTCACGTCAAAAAATGGCTAAAATTCCAGTTGAAATTTTTTCAAAGTCCCTTAAAAATTTTCCAATTTTTGTCCCAATTCTTCCCATTCCCATTGAAACTTTTCAAATCCCTCTCAAAATTGTTGAAATTCTCTTGAAGCTTTTAAAAGTCTCTCTAGAATTTTCAAAATCCATGTCCACATGTTTACAATTTCACGTCAAAAAATGGCTAAAATTCCAGTTGAAATTTTTTCAAAGTCCCTTAAAAATTTTCCAATTTTTGTCCCAATTCTTCCCATTCCCATTGAAACTTTTCAAATCCCTCTCAAAATTGTTGAAATTCTCTTGAAGCTTTAAAAATTCTCTCTAGAATTTTCAAAATCCATGTCCACATGTTTACAATTTCACGTCAAAAAATGGCTAAAATTCCAGTTGAAATTTTTTCAAAGTCCCTTAAAAATTTTCCCATTTTTGTCCCAATTCTTCCCATTCCCATTGAAACTTTTCAAATCCCTCTCAAAATTGTTGAAATTCTCTTGAAGCTTTTAAAATTCTCTCTAGAATTTTCAAAATCCACTTCAACATGTTTACAATTTCACGTCAAAAAATGGCTAAAATTCCAGTTGAAATTTTTTCAAAGTCCCTTAAAAATTTTCCAATTTTTGTCCCAATTCTTCCCATTCCCATTGAAACTTTTCAAATCCCTCTCAAAATTGTTGAAATTCTGTTGAAGCTTTAAAAATTCTCTCTAGAATTTTCAAAATCCATGTCCACATGTTTACAATTTCACGTCAAAAAATGGCTAAAATTCCAGTTGAAATTTTTTCAAAGTCCCTTAAAAATTTTCCAATTTTTGTCCCAATTCTTCCCATTCCCATTGAAACTTTTCAAATCCCTCTCAAAATTGTTGAAATTCTCTTGAAGCTTTTAAAAGTCTCTCTAGAATTTTCAAAATCCATGTCCACATGTTTACAATTTCACGTCAAAATTGCTAAAATTCCAGTTGAAATTTTTTCAAAGTCCCTTAAAAATTTTCCAATTTTTGTCCCAATTCTTCCCATTCCCATTGAAACTTTTCAAATCCCTCTCAAAATTGTTGAAATTCTGTTGAAGCTTTTAAAATTCTCTCTAGAATTTTCAAAATCCATGTCCACATGTTTACAATTTCACATAAAAAAATTGCTAAAATTCCACTTGAAATTTTTCAAAGTCCCTTAAAAATTTTCCAATTTTTGTCCCAATTCTTCCCATTCCCATTGAAGCTTTTCAAATCCCTCTCAAAATTGTTGAAATTCTGTTGAAGCTTTTAAAATTCTCTCTAGAATTTTCAAAATCCACTTCAACATGTTTACAATTTCACGTCAAAAAATAGCTAAAATTCCAGTTGAAATTTTTTCAAAGTCCCTTAAAAATTTTCCAATTTTTGTCACAATTCTTCCCATTCCCATTGAAACTTTTCAAATCCCTCTCAAAATTGTTGAAATTCTCTTGAAGCTTTTAAAATTCTCTCTAGAATTTTCAAAATCCATGTCCACATGTTTACAATTTCACGTCAAAAAATGGCTAAAATTCCAGTTGAAATTTTTTCAAAGTCCCTTAAAAATTTTCCAATTTTTGTCCCAATTCTTCCCATTCCCATTGAAACTTTTCAAATCCCTCTCAAAATTGTTGAAATTCTCTTGAAGCTTTTAAAAGTCTCTCTAGAATTTTCAAAATCCATGTCCACATGTTTACAATTTCACGTCAAAATTGCTAAAATTCCAGTTGAAATTTTTTCAAAGTCCCTTCAAAATTTTCCAATTTTTGTCCCAATTCTTCCCATTCCCATTGAAACTTTTCAAATCCCTCTCAAAATTGTTGAAATTCTGTTGAAGCTTTTAAAATTCTCTCTAGAATTTTCAAAATCCATGTCCACATGTTTACAATTTCACATAAAAAAATTGCTAAAATTCCACTTGAAATTTTTTCAAAGTCCCTTAAAAATTTTCCAATTTTTGTCCCAATTCTTCCCATTCCCATTGAAGCTTTTCAAATCCCTCTCAAAATTGTTGAAATTCTGTTGAAGCTTTTAAAATTCTTTCTAGAATTTTAAAAATCCACTTCAACATGTTTACAATTTCACGTCAAAAAATTGCTAAAATTCCAGTTGAAATTTTTTCAAAGTCCCTTAAAAATTTTCCAATTTTTGTCCCATTTCTTCCCATTCCCATTGAAACTTTTCAAATCCCTCTCAAAATTGTTGAAATTCTCTTGAAGCTTTTAAAAGTCTCTCTAGAATTTTCAAAATCCATGGCCACATGTTTACAATTTCATGTCAAAAAATGGCTAAAATTCCAGTTGAAATTTTTTCAAAGTCCCTTAAAAAATTTCCAATTTTTGTCCCAATTCTTCCCATTCCCATTGAAACTTTTCAAATCCCTCTCAAAATTGTTGAAATTCTGTTGAAGCTTTTAAAATTCTCTCTAGAATTTTCAAAATCCATGTCCACATGTTTACAATTTCACGTCAAAAAATGGCTAAAATTCCAGTTGAAATTTTTTCAAAGTCCCTTAAAAATTTTCCCATTTTTGTCCCAATTCTTCCCATTCCCATTGAAACTTTTCAAATCCCTCTCAAAATTGTTGAAATTCTCTTGAAGCTTTTAAAATTCTCTCTAGAATTTTCAAAATCCACTTCAACATGTTTACAATTTCACGTCAAAAAATGGCTAAAATTCCAGTTGAAATTTTTTCAAAGTCCCTTAAAAATTTTCCAATTTTTGTCCCAATTCTTCCCATTCCCATTGAAACTTTTCAAATCCCTCTCAAAATTGTTGAAATTCTCTTGAAGCTTTTAAAATTCTCTCTAGAATTTTCAAAATCCATGGCCACATGTTTACAATTTCACGTCAAAAAATTGCTAAAATTCCAGTTGAAATTTTTTCAAAGTCCCTTAAAAATTTTCCAATTTTTGTCCCAATTCTTCCCATTCCCATTGAAACTTTTCAAATCCCTCTCAAAATTGTTGAAATTCTCTTGAAGCTTTTAAAATTCTCTCTAGAATTTTCAAAATCCACTTCAACATGTTTACAATTTCACGTCAAAAAATGGCTAAAATTCCAGTTGAAATTTTTTCAAAGTCCCTTAAAAATTTTCCAATTTTTGTCCCAATTCTTCCCATTCCCATTGAAACTTTTCAAATCCCTCTCAAAATTGTTGAAATTCTCTTGAAGCTTTTAAAATTCTCTCTAGAATTTTCAAAATCCATGTCCACATGTTTACAATTTCATGTCAAAAAATTGCTAAAATTCCAGTTGAAATTTTTTCAAAGTCCCTTCAAAATTTTCCAATTTTTGTCCCAATTCTTCCCATTCCCATTGAAACTTTTCAAATCCCTCTCAAAATTGTTGAAATTCTCTTGAAGCTTTTAAAAGTCTCTCTAGAATTTTCAAAATCCATGTCCACATGTTTACAATTTCACGTCAAAATTGCTAAAATTCCAGTTGAAATTTTTTCAAAGTCCCTTAAAAATTTTCCACTTTTTGTCCCAATTCTTCCCATTCCCATTGAAACTTTTCAAATCCCTCTCAAAATTGTAGAAATTCTGTTAAAGCTTTTAAAATTCTCTCTAGAATTTTCAAAATCCATGTCCACATGTTTACAATTTCACGTCAAAAAATGGCTAAAATTCCAGTTGAAATTTTTTCAAAGTCCCTTAAAATTTTTCCAATTTTTGTCCCAATTCTTCCCATTCCCATTGAAACTTTTCAAATCCCTCTCAAAATTGTTGAAATTCTGTTGAAGCTTTTAAAATTCTCTCTAGAATTTTCAAAATCCATGTCCACATGTTTACAATTTCACGTCAAAAAATGGCTAAAATTCCAGTTGAAATTTTTTCAAAGTCCCTTAAAAATTTTCCCATTTTTGTCCCAATTCTTCCCATTCCCATTGAAACTTTTCAAATCCCTCTCAAAATTGTTGAAATTCTCTTGAAGCTTTTAAAATTCTCTCTAGAATTTTCAAAATCCACTTCAACATGTTTACAATTTCACGTCAAAAAATGGCTAAAATTCCAGTTGAAATTTTTTCAAAGTCCCTTAAAAATTTTCCAATTTTTGTCCCAATTCTTCCCATTCCCATTGAAACTTTTCAAATCCCTCTCAAAATTGTTGAAATTCTCTTGAAGCTTTTAAAATTCTCTCTAGAATTTTCAAAATCCATGGCCACATGTTTACAATTTCACATCAAAAAATTGCTAAAATTCCAGTTGAAATTTTTTCAAAGTCCCTTAAAAATTTTCCAATTTTTGTCCCAATTCTTCCCATTCCCATTGAAACTTTTCAAATCCCTCTCAAAATTGTTGAAATTCTCTTGAAGCTTTTAAAATTCTCTCTAGAATTTTCAAAATCCACTTCAACATGTTTACAATTTCACGTCAAAAAATGGCTAAAATTCCAGTTGAAATTTTTTCAAAGTCCCTTAAAAATTTTCCAATTTTTGTCCCAATTCTTCCCATTCCCATTGAAACTTTTCAAATCCCTCTCAAAATTGTTGAAATTCTCTTGAAGCTTTTAAAATTCTCTCTAGAATTTTCAAAATCCATGTCCACATGTTTACAATTTCATGTCAAAAAATTGCTAAAATTCCAGTTGAAATTTTTTCAAAGTCCCTTCAAAATTTTCCAATTTTTGTCCCAATTCTTCCCATTCCCATTGAAACTTTTCAAATCCCTCTCAAAATTGTTGAAATTCTCTTGAAGCTTTTAAAAGTCTCTCTAGAATTTTCAAAATCCATGTCCACATGTTTACAATTTCACGTCAAAAAATGGCTAAAATTCCAGTTGAAATTTTTTCAAAGTCCCTTAAAAATTTTCCACTTTTTGTCCCAATTCTTCCCATTCCCATTGAAACTTTTCAAATCCCTCTCAAAATTGTAGAAATTCTGTTAAAGCTTTTAAAATTCTCTCTAGAATTTTCAAAATCCATGTCCACATGTTTACAATTTCACGTCAAAAAATGGCTAAAATTCCAGTTGAAATTTTTTCAAAGTCCCTTAAAAATTTTCCAATTTTTGTCCCAATTCTTCCCATTCCCATTGAAACTTTTCAAATCCCTCTCAAAATTGTTGAAATTCTGTTGAAGCTTTAAAAATTCTCTCTAGAATTTTCAAAATCCATGTCCACATGTTTACAATTTCACGTCAAAAAATGGCTAAAATTCCAGTTGAAATTTTTTCAAAGTCCCTTAAAAATTTTCCCATTTTTGTCCCAATTCTTCCCATTCCCATTGAAACTTTTCAAATCCCTCTCAAAATTGTTGAAATTCTGTTGAAGCTTTTAAAATTCTCTCTAGAATTTTCAAAATCCACTTCAACATGTTTACAATTTCACGTCAAAAAATGGCTAAAATTCCAGTTGAAATTTTTTCAAAGTACCTTAAAAATTTTCCAATTTTTGTCCCAATTCTTCCCATTCCCATTGAAACTTTTCAAATCCCTCTCAAAATTGTTGAAATTCTCTTGAAGCTTTTAAAATTCTCTCTAGAATTTTCAAAATCCACTTCAACATGTTTACAATTTCACGTCAAAAAATGGCTAAAATTCCAGTTGAAATTTTTTCAAAGTCCCTTAAAAATTTTCCAATTTTTGTCCCAATTCTTCCCATTCCCATTGAAACTTTTCAAATCCCTCTCAAAATTGTTGAAATTCTGTTGAAGCTTTAAAAATTCTCTCTAGAATTTTCAAAATCCATGTCCACATGTTTACAATTTCACGTCAAAAAATGGCTAAAATTCCAGTTGAAATTTTTTCAAAGTCCCTTAAAAATTTTCCAATTTTTGTCCCAATTCTTCCCATTCCCATTGAAACTTTTCAAATCCCTCTCAAAATTGTTGAAATTCTCTTGAAGCTTTTAAAAGTCTCTCTAGAATTTTCAAAATCCATGTCCACATGTTTACAATTTCACGTCAAAAAATTGCTAAAATTCCAGTTGAAATTTTTTCAAAGTCCCTTAAAAATTTTCCAATTTTTGTCCCAATTCTTCCCATTCCCATTGAAGCTTTTCAAATCCCTCTCAAAATTGTTGAAATTCTGTTGAAGCTTTTAAAATTCTTTCTAGAATTTTCAAAATCCACTTCAACATGTTTACAATTTCACGTCAAAAAATTGCTAAAATTCCAGTTGAAATTTTTTCAAAGTCCCTTAAAAATTTTCCAATTTTTGTCCCATTCTTCCCATTCCCATTGAAACTTTTCAAATCCCTCTCCAAATTGTTGAAATTCTCTTGAAGCTTTTAAAATTCTCTCTAGAATTTTCAAAATCCATGGCCACATGTTTACAATTTCATGTCAAAAAATTGCTAAAATTCCAGTTGAAATTTTTCAAAGTCCCTTAAAAAATTTCCAATTTTTGTCCCAATTCTTCCCATTCCCATTGAAACTTTTCAAATCCCTCTCAAAATTGTTGAAATTCTGTTGAAGCTTTTAAAATTCTCTCTAGAATTTTCAAAATCCATGTCCACATGTTTACAATTTCACGTCAAAAAATGGCTAAAATTCCAGTTGAAATTTTTTCAAAGTCCCTTAAAAATTTTCCCATTTTTGTCCCAATTCTTCCCATTCCCATTGAAACTTTTTCAAATCCCTCTCAAAATTGTTGAAATTCTCTTGAAGCTTTTAAAATTCTCTCTAGAATTTTCAAAATCCACTTCAACATGTTTACAATTTCACGTCAAAAAATGGCTAAAATTCCAGTTGAAATTTTTTCAAAGTCCCTTAAAAATTTTCCAATTTTTGTCCCAATTCTTCCCATTCCCATTGAAACTTTTCAAATCCCTCTCAAAATTGTTGAAATTCTCTTGAAGCTTTTAAAAATTCTCTCTAGAATTTTCAAAATCCATGGCCACATGTTTACAATTTCACGTCAAAAAATTGCTAAAATTCCAGTTGAAATTTTTCAAAGTCCTTAAAAATTTTCCCATTTTTGTCCCAATTCTTCCCATTCCCATTGAAACTTTTCAAATCCCTCTCAAAATTGTTGAAATTCTCTTGAAGCTTTTAAAATTCTCTCTAGAATTTTCAAAATCCATGGCCACATGTTTACAATTTCACGTCAAAAAATTGCTAAAATTCCAGTTGAAATTTTTTCAAAGTCCCTTAAAAATTTTCCAATTTTTGTCCCAATTCTTCCCATTCCCATTGAAACTTTTCAAATCCCTCTCAAAATTGTTGAAATTCTGTTGAAGCTTTTAAAATTCTCTCTAGAATTTTCAAAATCCATGTCCACATGTTACAATTTCATGTCAAAAAATTGCTAAAATTCCAGTTGAAATTTTTTCAAAGTCCCTTAAAAATTTTCCAATTTTTGTCCCAATTCTTCCCATTCCCATTGAAACTTTTCAAATCCCTCTCAAAATTGTTGAAATTCTCTTGAAGCTTTTAAAAGTCTCTCTAGAATTTTCAAAATCCATGGCCACATGTTTACAATTTCACGTCAAAATTGCTAAAATTCCAGTTGAAATTTTTTCAAAGTCCCTTAAAAATTTTCCAATTTTTGTCCCAATTCTTCCCATTCCCATTGAAACTTTTCAAATCCCTCTCAAAATTGTAGAAATTCTGTTAAAGCTTTAAAATTCTCTCTAGAATTTTCAAAATCCATGTCCACATGTTTACAATTTCACGTCAAAAATGGCTAAAATTCCAGTTGAAATTTTTCAAAGTCCCTTAAAAATTTTCCCATTTTTGTCCCAATTCTTCCCATTCCCATTGAAACTTTTCAAATCCCTCTCAAAATTGTTGAAATTCTGTTGAAGCTTTTAAAATTCTCTCTAGAATTTTAAAAATCCACTTCAACATGTTTACAATTTCACGTCAAAAAATTGCTAAAATTCCAGTTGAAATTTTTTCAAAGTCCCTTAAAAATTTTCCAATTTTTGTCCCAATTCTTCCCATTCCCATTGAAACTTTTCAAATCCCTCTCAAAATTGTTGAAATTCTCTTGAAGCTTTTAAAAGTCTCTCTAGAATTTTCAAAATCCATGTCCACATGTTTACAATTTCACGTCAAAATTGCTAAAATTCCAGTTGAAATTTTTTCAATGTCCCTTAAAAATTTTCCAATTTTTGTCCCAATTCTTCCCATTCCCATTGAAACTTTTCAAATCCCTCTCAAAATTGTAGAAATTCTCTTGAAGCTTTTAAAATTCTCTCTAGAATTTTCAAAATCCATGTCCACATGTTTACAATTTCACGTCAAAAAATTGCTAAAATTCCAGTTGAAATTTTTCAAAGTCCCTTAAAAATTTTCCCATTTTTGTCCCAATTCTTCCCATTCCCATTGAAACTTTTCAAATCCCTCTCAAAATTGTTGAAATTCTGTTGAAGCTTTTAAAATTCTCTCTAGAATTTTCAAAATCCATGGCCACATGTTTACAATTTCACGTCAAAAAATGGCTAAAATTCCAGTTGAAATTTTTTCAAAGTCCCTTAAAAATTTTCCCATTTTTGTCCCAATTCTTCCCATTCCCATTGAAACTTTTCAAATCCCTCTCAAAATTGTTGAAATTCTCTTGAAGCTTTTAAAATTCTCTCTAGAATTTTCAAAATCCACTTCAACATGTTTACAATTTCACGTCATAAAATGGCTAAAATTCCAGTTGAAATTTTTTCAAAGTCCCTTAAAAATTTTCCAATTTTTGTCCCAATTCTTCCCATTCCCATTGAAACTTTTCAAATCCCTCTCAAAATTGTTGAAATTCTCTTGAAGCTTTTAAAATTCTCTCTAGAATTTTCAAAATCCATGTCCACATGTTTACAATTTCACGTCAAAATTGCTAAAATTCCAGTTGAAATTTTTCAAAGTCCCTTAAAAATTTTCCAATTTTTGTCCCAATTCTTCCCATTCCCATTGAAACTTTTCAAATCCCTCTCAAAATTGTTGAAATTCTCTTGAAGCTTTTAAAATTCTCTCTAGAATTTTCAAAATCCACTTCAACATGTTTACAATTTCACGTCAAAAAATGGCTAAAATTCCAGTTGAAATTTTTTCAAAGTCCCTTAAAAATTTTCTAATTTTTGTCCCAATTATTCCCATTCCCATTGAAACTTTTCAAATCCCTCTCAAAATTGTTGAAATTCTCTTGAAGCTTTTAAAATTCTCTCTAGAATTTTCAAAAATCCATGGCCACATGTTTACAATTTCACGTCAAAAATGGCTAAAATTCCAGTTGAAATTTTTCAAAGTCCTTAAAAATTTTCCAATTTTGTCCAATTCTTCCCATTCCCATTGAAACTTTTCAAATCCCTCTCAAAATTGTTGAAATTCTGTTGAAGCTTTTAAAATTCTCTCTAGAATTTTCAAAATCCACTTCAACATGTTTACAATTTCACGTCAAAAAATGGCTAAAATTCCAGTTGAAATTTTTTCAAAGTCCCTTCAAAATTTTCCAATTTTTGTCCCAATTCTTCCCATTCCCATTGAAACTTTTCAAATCCCTCTCAAAATTGTTGAAAATTCTGTTGAAGCTTTTAAAATTCTCTCTAGAATTTTCAAAAATCCATGTCCACATGTTTACAATTTCACGTCAAAAAATGGCTAAAATTCCAGTTGAAATTTTTTCAAAGTCCTTAAAAATTTTCCAATTTTTGTCCCAATTCTTCCCATTCCCATTGAAACTTTCCAAATCCCTCTCAAAATTGTTGAAATTCTCTTGAAGCTTTTAAAAGTCTCTCTAGAATTTTCAAAATCCATGTCCACATGTTTACAATTTCACATCAAAATTGCTAAAATTCCAGTTGAAACTTTTTCAAAGTCCCTTCAAAATTTTCCAATTTTTGTCCCAATTCTTCCCATTCCCATTGAAACTTTTCAAATCCCTCTCAAAATTGTTGAAATTCTCTTGAAGCTTTAAAAATTCTCTCTAGAATTTTCAAAATCCATGTCCACATGTTTACAATTTCATGTCAAAAAATGGCTAAAATTCCAGTTGAAATTTTTTCAAAGTCCCTTCAAAATTTTCCAATTTTTGTCCCAATTCTTCCATTCCCATTGAAACTTTTCAAATCCCTCTCAAAATTGTTGAAATTCTCTTGAAGCTTTTAAAATTCTCTCTAGAATTTTCAAAATCCATGTCCACATGTTTACAATTTCACGTCAAAAAATGGCTAAAATTCCAGTTGAAATTTTTTCAAAGTCCCTTAAATTTTTCCAATTTTTGTCCCAATTCTTCCCATTCCCATTGAAACTTTTCAAATCCCCTCTCAAAATTGTTGAAATTCTCTTGAAGCTTTAAAATTCTCTCTAGAATTTTCAAAATCCATGGCCACATGTTTACAATTTCACGTCAAAAAATGGCTAAAATTCCAGTTGAAATTTTTTCAAAGTCCCTTAAAAATTTTCCAGTTTTTGTCCCAATTCTTCCCATTCCCATTGAAACTTTTCAAATCCCTCTCAAAATTGTTGAAATTCTCTTGAAGCTTTTAAAATTCTCTCTAGAATTTTCAAAATCCATGTCCACATGTTTACAATTTCACGTCAAAAATTGCTAAAATTCCAGTTGAAATTTTTTCAAAGTCCCTTAAAAATTTTCCAATTTTTGTCCCAATTCTTCCCATTCCCATTGAAACTTTTCAAATCCCTCTCAAAATTGTTGAAATTCTCTTGAAGCTTTAAAAATTCTCTCTAGAATTTTCAAAATCCATGTCCACATGTTTACAATTTCATGTCAAAAAATGGCTAAAATTCCAGTTGAAATTTTTTCAAAGTCCCTTAAAAATTTTCCAATTTTTGTCCCAATTCTTCCCATTCCCATTGAAACTTTTCAAATCCCTCTCAAAATTGTAGAAATTCTGTTAAAGCTTTTAAAATTCTCTCTAGAATTTTCAAAATCCATGTCCACATGTTTACAATTTCACGTAAAAAAATTGCTAAAATTCCAGTTGAAATTTTTTCAAAGTCCCTTAAAAGTTTTCAAATTTTTGTCCCAATTCTTCCCATTCCCATTGAAACTTTTCAAATCCCTCTCAAAATTGTTGAAATTCTGTTGAAGCTTTTAAAATTCTCTCTAGAATTTTCAAAATCCACTTCAACATGTTTACAATTTCACGTCAAAAAATGGCTAAAATTCCAGTTGAAATTTTTTCAAAGTCCCTTCAAAATTTTCCAATTTTTGTCCCAATTCTTCCCATTCCCATTGAAACTTTTCAAATCCCTCTCAAAATTGTTGAAATTCTCTTGAAGCTTTTAAAATTCTCTCTAGAATTTTCAAAATCCATGTCCACATGTTTACAATTTCATGTCAAAAAATGGCTAAAATTCCAGTTGAAATTTTTTCAAAGTCCCTTAAAAATTTTCCAATTTTTGTCCCAATTCTTCCCATTCCCATTGAAACTTTCCAAATCCCTCTCACAATTGTTGAATTTCTCTTGAAGCTTTTAAAAGTCTCTCTAGAATTTTCAAAATCCATGTCCACATGTTTACAATTTCACGTCAAAATTGCTAAAATTCCAGTTGAAATTTTTTCAAAGTCCCTTAAAAATTTTCCAATTTTTGTCCCAATTCTTCCCATTCCCATTGAAACTTTTCAAATCCCTCTCAAAATTGTTGAAATTCTGTTAAAGCTTTTAAAATTCTCTCTAGAATTTTCAAAATCCATGTCCACATGTTTACAATTTCACGTCAAAAAATGGCTAAAATTCCAGTTGAAATTTTTTCAAAGTCCCTTCAAAATTTTCCAATTTTTGTCCCAATTCTTCCCATTCCCATTGAAACTTTTCAAATCCCTCTCAAAATTGTTGAAATTCTGGTGAAGCTTTTAAAATTCTCTCTAGAATTTTCAAAATCCACTTCAACATGTTTACAATTTCACGTCAAAAAATGGCTAAAATTCCAGTTGAAATTTTTTCAAAGTCCCTTAAAAATTTTCCCATTTTTGTCCCAATTCTTCCCATTCCCATTGAAACTTTTCAAATCCCTCTCAAAATTGTTGAAATTCTGTTGAAGCTTTTAAAATTCTCTCTAGAATTTTCAAAATCCACTTCAACATGTTTACAATTTCACGTCAAAAAATGGCTAAAATTCCAGTTGAAATTTTTTCAAAGTCCCTTAAAAATTTTCCAATTTTTGTCCCAATTCTTCCCATTCCCATTGAAACTTTTCAAATCCCTCTCAAAATTGTTGAAATTTTCTTGAAGCTTTTAAAATTCTCTCTAGAATTTTCAAAATCCATGTCCACATGTTTACAATTTCACGTCAAAAAATGGCTAAAATTCCAGTTGAAATTTTTTCAAAGTCCCTTAAAAATTTTCCAATTTTTGTCCCAATTCTTCCCATTCCCATTGAAACTTTTCAAATCCCTCTCAAAATTGTTGAAATTCTCTTGAAGCTTTAAAAATTCTCTCTAGAATTTTCAAAATCCATGTCCACATGTTTACAATTTCATGTCAAAAAATGGCTAAAATTCCAGTTGAAATTTTTTCAAAGTCCCTTAAAAATTTTCCAATTTTTGTCCCAATTCTTCCCATTCCCATTGAAACTTTTCAAATCCCTCTCAAAATTGTTGAAATTCTCTTGAAGCTTTTAAAATTCTCTCTAGAATTTTCAAAATCCATGGCCGCATGTTTACAATTTCACGTCAAAAAATTGCTAAAATTCCAGTTGAAATTTTTTCAAAGTCCCTTAAAAATTTTCCCATTTTTGTCCCAATTCTTCCCATTCCCATTGAAACTTTTCAAATCCCTCTCAAAATTGTTGAAATTCTGTTGAAGCTTTTAAAATTCTCTCTAGAATTTTCAAAATCCACTTCAACATGTTTACAATTTCACGTCAAAAAATGGCTAAAATTCCAGTTGAAATTTTTTCAAAGTCCCTTCAAAATTTTCCAATTTTTGTCCCAATTCTTCCCATTCCCATTGAAACTTTTCAAATCCCTCTCAAAATTGTTGAAATTCTCTTGAAGCTTTTAAAATTCTCTCTAGAATTTTCAAAATCCATGTCCACATGTTTACAATTTCATGTCAAAAAATGGCTAAAATTCCAGTTGAAATTTTTTCAAAGTCCCTTAAAAATTTTCCAATTTTTGTCCCAATTCTTCCCATTCCCATTGAAACTTTCCAAATCCCTCTCAAAATTGTTGAAATTCTCTTGAAGATTTAAAAGTCTCTCTAGAATTTTCAAAATCCATGTCCACATGTTTACAATTTCACGTCAAAATTGCTAAAATTCCAGTTGAAATTTTTTCAAAGTCCCTTAAAAATTTTCCAATTTTTGTCCCAATTCTTCCCATTCCCATTGAAACTTTTCAAATCCCTCTCAAAATTGTTGAAATTCTGTTAAAGCTTTTAAAATTCTCTCTAGAATTTTCAAAATCCATGTCCACATGTTTACAATTTCACGTCAAAAAATGGCTAAAATTCCAGTTGAAATTTTTTCAAAGTCCCTTCAAAATTTTCCAATTTTTGTCCCAATTCTTCCCATTCCCATTGAAACTTTTCAAATCCCTCTCAAAATTGTTGAAATTCTGGTGAAGCTTTTAAAATTCTCTCTAGAATTTTCAAAATCCACTTCAACATGTTTACAATTTCACGTCAAAAAATGGCTAAAATTCCAGTTGAAATTTTTTCAAAGTCCCTTAAAAATTTTCCCATTTTTGTCCCAATTCTTCCCATTCCCATTGAAACTTTTCAAATCCCTCTCAAAATTGTTGAAATTCTCTTGAAGCTTTTAAAATTCTCTCTAGAATTTTCAAAATCCACTTCAACATGTTTACAATTTCACGTCAAAAAATGGCTAAAATTCCAGTTGAAATTTTTTCAAAGTCCCTTAAAAATTTTCCAATTTTTGTCCCAATTCTTCCCATTCCCATTGAAACTTTTCAAATCCCTCTCAAAATTGTTGAAATTCTCTTGAAGCTTTAAAAATTCTCTCTAGAATTTTCAAAATCCATGTCCACATGTTTACAATTTCACGTCAAAAAATGGCTAAAATTCCAGTTGAAATTTTTTCAAAGTCCCTTAAAAATTTTCCAATTTTTGTCCCAATTCTTCCCATTCCCATTGAAACTTTTCAAATCCCTGTCAAAATTGTTGAAATTCTCTTGAAGCTTTAAAAATTCTCTCTAGAATTTTCAAAATCCATGTCCACATGTTTACAATTTCATGTCAAAAAATGGCTAAAATTCCAGTTGAAATTTTTTCAAAGTCCCTTAAAAATTTTCCAATTTTTGTCCCAATTCTTCCCATTCCATTGAAACTTTTCAAATCCCTCTCAAAATTGTTGAAATTCTCTTGAAGCTTTTAAAATTCTCTCTAGAATTTTCAAAATCCATGGCCGCATGTTTACAATTTCACGTCAAAAAATTGCTAAAATTCCAGTTGAAATTTTTTCAAAGTCCCTTAAAAATTTTCCAATTTTTGTCCCAATTCTTCCCATTCCCATTGAAACTTTTCAAATCCCTCTCAAAATTGTTGAAATTCTCTTGAAGCTTTTAAAAGTCTCTCTAGAATTTTCAAAATCCACTTCCACATGTTTACAATTTCACGTCAAAAAATTGCTAAAATTCCAGTTGAAATTTTTTCAAAGTCCCTTAAAAATTTTCCAATTTTTGTCCCAATTCTTCCCATTCCCATTGAAACTTTTCAAATCCCTCTCAAAATTGTTGAAATTCTCTTGAAGCTTTTAAAATTCTCTCTAGAATTTTCAAAATCCATGTCCACATGTTTACAATTTCACGTCAAAAAATGGCTAAAATTCCAGTTGAAATTTTTTCAAAGTCCCTTAAAAATTTTCCAATTTTTGTCCCAATTCTTCCCATTCCCATTGAAACTTTCCAAATCCCTCTCAAAATTGTTGAAATTCTCTTGAAGCTTTAAAAATTCTCTCTAGAATTTTCAAAATCCATGTCCACATGTTTACAATTTCACGTCAAAAAATGGCTAAAATTCCAGTTGAAATTTTTCAAAGTCCCTTAAAAATTTTCCAATTTTTGTCCCAATTCTTCCCATTCCCATTGAAACTTTTCAAATCCCTCTCAAAATTGTTGAAATTCTGTTGAAGCTTTTAAAATTCTCTCTAGAATTTTCAAAATCCACTTCAACATGTTTACAATTTCACGTCAAAAAATGGCTAAAATTCCAGTTGAAATTTTTTCAAAGTCCCTTAAAAATTTTCCAATTTTTGTCCCAATTCTTCCCATTCCCATTGAAACTTTTCAAATCCCTGTCAAAATTGTTGAAATTCTGTTGAAGCTTTAAAAATTCTCTCTAGAATTTTCAAAATCCATGGCCACATGTTTACAATTTCACGTCAAAAAATTGCTAAAATTCCAGTTGAAATTTTTTCAAAGTCCCTTAAAAATTTTCCAATTTTTGTCCCAATTCTTCCCATTCCCATTGAAACTTTTCAAATCCCTCTCAAAATTGTAGAAATTCTCTTGAAGCTTTTAAAAGTCTCTCTAGAATTTTCAAAATCCATGTCCACATGTTTACAATTTCACGTCAAAAAATTGCTAAAATTCCAGTTGAAATTTTTTCAAAGTCCCTTAAAAATTTTCCAATTTTTGTCCCAATTCTTCCCATTCCCATTGAAACTTTTCAAATCCCTCTCAAAATTGTTGAAATTCTGTTGAAGCTTTTAAAATTCTCTCTAGAATTTTCAAAATCCACTTCAACATGTTTACAATTTCACGTCAAAAAATGGCTAAAATTCCAGTTGAAATTTTTTCAAAGTCCCTTAAAAATTTTCCAATTTTTGTCCCAATTCTTCCCATTCCCATTGAAACTTTTCAAATCCCTCTCAAAATTGTTGAAATTCTCTTGAAGCTTTTAAAAGTCTCTCTAGAATTTTCAAAATCCACTTCAACATGTTTACAATTTCACGTCAAAATTGCTAAAATTCCAGTTGAAATTTTTTCAAAGTCCCTTAAAAATTTTCCAATTTTTGTCCCAATTCTTCCCATTCCCATTGAAACTTTTCAAATCCCTCTCAAAATTGTAGAAATTCTGTTAAAGCTTTTAAAATTCTCTCTAGAATTTTCAAAATCCATGTCCACATGTTTACAATTTCACGTCAAAAAATGGCTAAAATTCCAGTTGAAATTTTTTCAAAGTCCCTTCAAAATTTTCCAATTTTTGTCCCAATTCTTCCCATTCCCATTGAAACTTTTCAAATCCCTCTCAAAATTGTTGAAATTCTGGTGAAGCTTTTAAAATTCTCTCTAGAATTTTCAAATCCACTTCAACATGTTTACAATTTCACGTCAAAAAATGGCTAAAATTCCAGTTGAAATTTTTTCAAAGTCCCTTAAATTTTTCCAATTTTTGTCCCAATTCTTCCCATTCCCATTGAAACTTTTCAAATCCCTCTCAAAATTGTTGAAATTCTCTTGAAGCTTTTAAAATTCTCTCTAGAATTTTCAAAATCCACTTCAACATGTTTACAATTTCACGTCAAAAAATGGCTAAAATTCCAGTTGAAATTTTTTCAAAGTCCCTTAAAAATTTTCTAATTTTTGTCCCAATTATTCCCATTCCCATTGAAACTTTTCAAATCCCTCTCAAAATTGTTGAAATTCTCTTGAAGCTTTTAAAATTCTCTCTAGAATTTTCAAAATCCATGGCCACATGTTTACAATTTCACGTCAAAAAATGGCTAAAATTCCAGTTGAAATTTTTTCAAAGTCCCTTAAAAATTTTCCCATTTTTGTCCCAATTCTTCCCATTCCCATTGAAACTTTTCAAATCCCTCTCAAAATTGTTGAAATTCTGTTGAAGCTTTTAAAATTCTCTCTAGAATTTTCAAAATCCATGGCCACATGTTTACAATTTCACGTCAAAAAATGGCTAAAATTCCAGTTGAAATTTTTTCAAAGTCCCTTAAAAATTTTCCAATTTTTGTCCCAATTCTTCCCATTCCCATTGAAACTTTTCAAATCCCTCTCAAAATTGTTGAAATTCTCTTGAAGCTTTAAAAATTCTCTCTAGAATTTTCAAAATCCACTTCAACATGTTTACAATTTCACGTCAAAAAATTGCTAAAATTCCAGTTGAAATTTTTTCAAAGTCCCTTAAAAATTTTCCAATTTTTGTCCCAATTCTTCCCATTCCCATTGAAACTTTTCAAATCCCTCTCAAAATTGTTGAAATTCTGTTGAAGCTTTAAAAATTCTCTCTAGAATTTTCAAAATCCATGGCCACATGTTTACAATTTCATGTCAAAAATGGCTAAAATTCCAGTTGAAATTTTTTCAAAGTCCCTTCAAAATTTTCCAATTTTTGTCCCAATTCTTCCCATTCCCATTGAAACTTTTCAAATCCCTCTCAAAATTGTTGAAATTCTCTTGAAGCTTTTAAAATTCTCTCTAGAATTTTCAAAATCCATGTCCACATGTTTACAATTTCACGTCAAAAAATGGCTAAAATTCCAGTTGAAGTTTTTTCAAAGTCCCTTAAATTTTTCCAATTTTTGTCCCAATTCTTCCCATTCCCATTGAAACTTTTCAAATCCCTCTCAAAATTGTTGAAATTCTCTTGAAGCTTTTAAAATTCTCTCTAGAATTTTCAAAATCCATGGCCACATGTTTACAATTTCACGTCAAAAAATGGCTAAAATTCCAGTTGAAATTTTTTCAAAGTCCCTTAAAAATTTTCCAGTTTTTGTCCCAATTCTTCCCATTCCCATTGAAACTTTTCAAATCCCTCTCAAAATTGTTGAAATTCTCTTGAAGCTTTTAAAATTCTCTCTAGAATTTTCAAAATCCATGTCCACATGTTTACAATTTCACGTCAAAAAATTGCTAAAATTCCAGTTGAAATTTTTTCAAAGTCCCTTAAAAATTTTCCAATTTTTGTCCCAATTCTTCCCATTCCCATTGAAACTTTTCAAATCCCTCTCAAAATTGTTGAAATTCTCTTGAAGCTTTTAAAATTCTCTCTAGAATTTTCAATATCCATGTCCACATGTTTACAATTTCACGTCAAAAAATGGCTAAAATTCCAGTTGAAATTTTTTCAAAGTCCCTTCAAAATTTTCCAATTTTTGTCCCAATTCTTCCCATTCCCATTGAAACTTTTCAAATCCCTCTCAAAATTGTTGAAATTCTCTTGAAGCTTTAAAAATTCTCTCTAGAATTTTCAAAATCCATGTCCACATGTTTACAATTTCACGTCAAAAAATGGCTAAAATTCCAGTTGAAATTTTTTCAAAGTCCCTTAAAAATTTTCCAATTTTTGTCCCAATTCTTCCCATTCCCATTGAAACTTTTCAAATCCCTCTCAAAATTGTTGAAATTCTCTTGAAGCTTTTAAAATTCTCTCTAGAATTTTCAAAATCCATGGCCACATGTTTACAATTTCACGTCAAAAAATTGCTAAAATTCCAGTTGAAATTTTTTCAAAGTCCCTTCAAAATTTTCCAATTTTTGTCCCAATTCTTCCCATTCCCATTGAAACTTTTCAAATCCCTCTCAAAATTGTTGAAATTCTGTTGAAGCTTTTAAAATTCTCTCTAGAATTTTCAAAATCCACTTCAACATGTTTACAATTTCACGTCAAAAAATGGCTAAAATTCCAGTTGAAATTTTTTCAAAGTCCCTTAAAAATTTTCCAATTTTTGTCCCAATTCTTCCCATTCCCATTGAAACTTTTCAAATCCCTCTCAAAATTGTTGAAATTCTGGTGAAGCTTTTAAAATTCTCTCTAGAATTTTCAAAATCCACTTCAACATGTTTACAATTTCACGTCAAAAAATGGCTAAAATTCCAGTTGAAATTTTTTCAAAGTCCCTTAAAAATTTTCCCATTTTTGTCCCAATTCTTCCCATTCCCATTGAAACTTTTCAAATCCCTCTCAAAATTGTTGAAATTCTCTTGAAGCTTTTAAAATTCTCTCTAGAATTTTCAAAATCCACTTCAACATGTTTACAATTTCACGTCAAAAAATGGCTAAAATTCCAGTTGAAATTTTTTCAAAGTCCCTTAAAAATTTTCTAATTTTTGTCCCAATTATTCCCATTCCCATTGAAACTTTTCAAATCCCTCTCAAAATTGTTGAAATTCTCTTGAAGCTTTTAAAATTCTCTCTAGAATTTTCAAAATCCATGGCCACATGTTTACAATTTCATGTCAAAAAATGGCTAAAATTCCAGTTGAAATTTTTTCAAAGTCCCTTAAAAATTTTCCCATTTTTGTCCCAATTCTTCCCATTCCCATTGAAACTTTTCAAATCCCTCTCAAAATTGTTGAAATTCTGTTGAAGCTTTTAAAATTCTCTCTAGAATTTTCAAAATGCACTTCAACATGTTTACAATTTCACGTCAAAAAATGGCTAAAATTCCAGTTGAAATTTTTTCAAAGTCCCTTAAAAATTTTCCAATTTTTGTCCCAATTCTTCCCATTCCCATTGAAACTTTTCAAATCCCTCTCAAAATTGTTGAAATTCTCTTGAAGCTTTAAAAATTCTCTCTAGAATTTTCAAAATCCACTTCAACATGTTTACAATTTCACGTCAAAAAATGGCTAAAATTCCAGTTGAAATTTTTTCAAAGTCCCTTAAAAATTTTCCAATTTTTGTCCCAATTCTTCCCATTCCCATTGAAACTTTTCAAATCCCTCTCAAAATTGTTGAAATTCTCTTGAAGCTTTTAAAATTCTCTCTAGAATTTTCAAAATCCATGTCCACATGTTTACAATTTCACGTCAAAAAATGGCTAAAATTCCAGTTGAAGTTTTTTCAAAGTCCCTTAAATTTTTCCAATTTTTGTCCCAATTCTTCCCATTCCCATTGAAACTTTTCAAATCCCTCTCAAAATTGTTGAAATTCTCTTGAAGCTTTTAAAATTCTCTTTAGAATTTTCAAAATCCATGGCCACATGTTTACAATTTCACGTCAAAAAATGGCTAAAATTCCAGTTGAAATTTTTTCAAAGTCCCTTAAAAATTTTCCAGTTTTTGTCCCAATTCTTCCCATTCCCATTGAAACTTTTCAAATCCCTCTCAAAATTGTTGAAATTCTCTTGAAGCTTTTAAAATTCTCTCTAGAATTTTCAAAATCCATGTCCACATGTTTACAATTTCACGTCAAAAAATTGCTAAAATTCCAGTTGAAATTTTTTCAAAGTCCCTTAAAAATTTTCCAATTTTTGTCCCAATTCTTCCCATTCCCATTGAAACTTTTCAAATCCCTCTCAAAATTGTTGAAATTCTCTTGAAGCTTTTAAAATTCTCTCTAGAATTTTCAATATCCATGTCCACATGTTTACAATTTCACGTCAAAAAATGGCTAAAATTCCAGTTGAAATTTTTTCAAAGTCCCTTCAAAATTTTCCAATTTTTGTCCCAATTCTTCCCATTCCCATTGAAACTTTTCAAATCCCTCTCAAAATTGTTGAAATTCTCTTGAAGCTTTAAAAATTCTCTCTAGAATTTTCAAAATCCATGTCCACATGTTTACAATTTCACGTCAAAAAATGGCTAAAATTCCAGTTGAAATTTTTTCAAAGTCCCTTAAAAATTTTCCAATTTTTGTCCCAATTCTTCCCATTCCCATTGAAACTTTTCAAATCCCTCTCAAAATTGTTGAAATTCTGTTAAAGCTTTTAAAATTCTCTCTAGAATTTTCAAAATCCATGGCCACATGTTTACAATTTCATGTCAAAAAATTGCTAAAATTCCAGTTGAAATTTTTTCAAAGTCCCTTAAAAATTTTCCAATTTTTGTCCCAATTCTTCCCATTCCCATTGAAACTTTTCAAATCCCTCTCAAAATTGTTGAAATTCTCTTGAAGCTTTTAAAATTCTCTCTAGAATTTTCAAAATCCATGTCCACATGTTTACAATTTCACGTCAAAAAATTGCTAAAATTCCAGTTGAAATTTTTTCAAAGTCCCTTAAAAATTTTCCAATTTTTGTCCCAATTCTTCCCATTCCCATTGAAACTTTTCAAATCCCTCTCAAAATTGTTGAAATTCTGTTGAAGCTTTTAAAATTCTCTCTAGAATTTTCAAAATCCACTTCAACATGTTTACAATTTCACGTCAAAAAATGGCTAAAATTCCAGTTGAAATTTTTTCAAAGTCCCTTCAAAATTTTCCAATTTTTGTCCCAATTCTTCCCATTCCCATTGAAACTTTTCAAATCCCTCTCAAAATTGTTGAAATTCTCTTGAAGCTTTTAAAATTCTCTCTAGAATTTTCAAAATCCACTTCAACATGTTTACAATTTCACGTCAAAAAATGGCTAAAATTCCAGTTGAAATTTTTTCAAAGTCCCTTAAAAATTTTCCAATTTTTGTCCCAATTCTTCCCATTCCCATTGAAACTTTTCAAATCCCTCTCAAAATTGTTGAAATTCTCTTGAAGCTTTTAAAATTCTCTCTAGAATTTTCAAAATCCATGTCCACATGTTTACAATTTCACGTCAAAATTGCTAAAATTCCAGTTGAAATTTTTTCAAAGTCCCTTAAAAATTTTCCAATTTTTGTCCCAATTCTTCCCATTCCCATTGAAACTTTTCAAATCCCTCTCAAAATTGTAGAAATTCTGTTAAAGCTTTTAAAATTCTCTCTAGAATTTTCAAAATCCATGTCCACATGTTTACAATTTCACGTCAAAAAATGGCTAAAATTCCAGTTGAAATTTTTTCAAAGTCCCTTCAAAATTTTCCAATTTTTGTCCCAATTCTTCCCATTCCCATTGAAACTTTTCAAATCCCTCTCAAAATTGTTGAAATTCTGGTGAAGCTTTTAAAATTCTCTCTAGAATTTTCAAAATCCACTTCAACATGTTTACAATTTCACGTCAAAAAATGGCTAACATTCCAGTTGAAATTTTTTCAAAGTCCCTTAAAAATTTTCCAATTTTTGTCCCAATTCTTCCCATTCCCATTGAAACTTTTCAAATCCCTCTCAAAATTGTTGAAATTCTGTTGAAGCTTTTAAAATTCTCTCTAGAATTTTCAAAATCCATGGCCACATGTTTACAATTTCACGTCAAAAAATGGCTAAAATTCCAGTTGAAATTTTTTCAAAGTCCCTTAAAAATTTTCCAATTTTTGTCCCAATTCTTCCCATTCCCATTGAAACTTTTCAAATCCCTCTCAAAATTGTTGAAATTCTCTTGAAGCTTTTAAAATTCTCTCTAGAATTTTCAAAATCCATGGCCACATGTTTACAATTTCACGTCAAAAAATTGCTAAAATTCCAGTTGAAATTTTTTCAAAGTCCCTTCAAAATTTTCCAATTTTTGTCCCAATTCTTCCCATTCCCATTGAAACTTTTCAAATCCCTCTCAAAATTGTTGAAATTCTGTTGAAGCTTTTAAAATTCTCTCTAGAATTTTCAAAATCCACTTCAACATGTTTACAATTTCACGTCAAAAAATGGCTAAAATTCCAGTTGAAATTTTTTCAAAGTCCCTTAAAAATTTTCCAATTTTTGTCCCAATTCTTCCCATTCCCATTGAAACTTTTCAAATCCCTCTCAAAATTGTTGAAATTCTCTTGAAGCTTTAAAAATTCTCTCTAGAATTTTCAAAATCCATGGCCACATGTTTACAATTTCATGTCAAAAAATGGCTAAAATTCCAGTTGAAATTTTTTCAAAGTCCCTTAAAAATTTTCCAATTTTTGTCCCAATTCTTCCCATTCCCATTGAAACTTTTCAAATCCCTCTCAAAATTGTTGAAATTCTCTTGAAGCTTTTAAAATTCTCTCTAGAATTTTCAAAATCCATGGCCACATGTTTACAATTTCACGTCAAAAAATTGCTAAAATTCCAGTTGAAATTTTTTCAAAGTCCCTTAAAAATTTTCCAATTTTTGTCCCAATTCTTCCCATTCCCATTGAAACTTTTCAAATCCCTCTCAAAATTGTTGAAATTCTCTTGAAGCTTTTAAAAGTCTCTCTAGAATTTTCAAATCCATGGCCACATGTTTACAATTTCACGTCAAAATTGCTAAAATTCCAGTTGAAATTTTTTCAAAGTCCCTTAAAAATTTTCCAATTTTTGTCCCAATTCTTCCCATTCCCATTGAAACTTTTCAAATCCCTCTCAAAATTGTTGAAATTCTGTTGAAGCTTTTAAAATTCTCTCTAGAATTTTCAAAATCCACTTCAACATGTTTACAATTTCACGTCAAAAAATGGCTAAAATTCCAGTTGAAATTTTTTCAAAGTCCCTTAAAAATTTTCCAGTTTTTGTCCCAATTCTTCCCATTCCCATTGAAACTTTTCAAATCCCTCTCAAAATTGTTGAAATTCTCTTGAAGCTTTTAAAATTCTCTCTAGAATTTTCAAAATCCACTTCAACATGTTTACAATTTCACGTCAAAAAATGGCTAAAATTCCAGTTGAAATTTTTTCAAAGTCCCTTAAAAATTTTCCAATTTTTGTCCCAATTCTTCCCATTCCCATTGAAACTTTTCAAATCCCTCTCAAAATTGTAGAAATTCTGTTAAAGCTTTTAAAATTCTCTCTAGAATTTTCAAAATCCATGTCCACATGTTTACAATTTCACGTCAAAAAATGGCTAAAATTCCAGTTGAAATTTTTTCAAAGTCCCTTAAAAATTTTCCAATTTTTGTCCCAATTCTTCCCATTCCCATTGAAACTTTTCAAATCCCTCTCAAAATTGTTGAAATTCTCTTGAAGCTTTTAAAATTCTCTCTAGAATTTTCAAAATCCACTTCAACATGTTTACAATTTCACGTCAAAAAATGGCTAAAATTCCAGTTGAAATTTTTTCAAAGTCCCTTAAAAATTTTCCCATTTTTGTCCCAATTCTTCCCATTCCCATTGAAACTTTTCAAATCCCTCTCAAAATTGTTGAAATTCTCTTGAAGCTTTTAAAATTCTCTCTAGAATTTTCAAAATCCACTTCAACATGTTTACAATTTCACGTCAAAAAATGGCTAAAATTCCAGTTGAAATTTTTTCAAAGTCCCTTAAAAATTTTCTAATTTTTGTCCCAATTATTCCCATTCCCATTGAAACTTTTCAAATCCCTCTCAAAATTGTTGAAATTCTCTTGAAGCTTTTAAAATTCTCTCTAGAATTTTCAAAATCCATGGCCACATGTTTACAATTTCACGTCAAAAAATGGCTAAAATTCCAGTTGAAATTTTTTCAAAGTCCCTTAAAAATTTTCCCATTTTTGTCCCAATTCTTCCCATTCCCATTGAAACTTTTCAAATCCCTCTCAAAATTGTTGAAATTCTCTTGAAGCTTTTAAAATTCTCTCTAGAATTTTCAAAATCCACTTCAACATGTTTACAATTTCACGTCAAAAAATGGCTAAAATTCCAGTTGAAATTTTTTCAAAGTCCCTTAAAAATTTTCCAATTTTTGTCCCAATTCTTCCCATTCCCATTGAAACTTTTCAAATCCCTCTCAAAATTGTTGAAATTCTCTTGAAGCTTTAAAAATTCTCTCTAGAATTTTCAAAATCCACTTCAACATGTTTACAATTTCACGTCAAAAAATGGCTAAAATTCCAGTTGAAATTTTTTCAAAGTCCCTTAAAAATTTTCCAATTTTTGTCCCAATTCTTCCCATTCCCATTGAAACTTTTCAAATCCCTCTCAAAATTGTTGAAATTCTGTTGAAGCTTTTAAAATTCTCTCTAGAATTTTCAAAATCCATGGCCACATGTTTACAATTTCATGTCAAAAAATGGCTAAAATTCCAGTTGAAATTTTTTCAAAGTCCCTTCAAAATTTTCCAATTTTTGTCCCAATTCTTCCCATTCCCATTGAAACTTTTCAAATCCCTCTCAAAATTGTTGAAATTCTCTTGAAGCTTTTAAAATTCTCTCTAGAATTTTCAAAATCCATGGCCACATGTTTACAATTTCACGTCAAAAAATGGCTAAAATTCCAGTTGAAGTTTTTTCAAAGTCCCTTAAATTTTTCCAATTTTTGTCCCAATTCTTCCCATTCCCATTGAAACTTTTCAAATCCCTCTCAAAATTGTTGAAATTTTCTTGAAGCTTTTAAAATTCTCTCTAGAATTTTCAAAATCCATGGCCACATGTTTACAATTTCACGTCAAAAAATGGCTAAAATTCCAGTTGAAATTTTTTCAAAGTCCCTTAAAAATTTTCCAGTTTTTGTCCCAATTCTTCCCATTCCCATTGAAACTTTTCAAATCCCTCTCAAAATTGTTGAAATTCTCTTGAAGCTTTTAAAATTCTCTCTAGAATTTTCAAAATCCATGTCCACATGTTTACAATTTCACGTCAAAAAATTGCTAAAATTCCAGTTGAAATTTTTTCAAAGTCCCTTAAAAATTTTCCAATTTTTGTCCCAATTCTTCCCATTCCCATTGAAACTTTTCAAATCCCTCTCAAAATGTTGAAATCCTCTTGAAGCTTTTAAAATTCTCTCTAGAATTTTAAAAATCCATGTCCACATGTTTACAATTTCACGTCAAAAAATGGCTAAAATTCCAGTTGAAATTTTTTCAAAGTCCCTTCAAAATTTTCCAATTTTTGTCCCAATTCTTCCCATTCCCATTGAAACTTTTCAAATCCCTCTCAAAATTGTTGAAATTCTCTTGAAGCTTTTAAAAGTCTCTCTAGAATTTTCAAAATCCATGTCCACATGTTTACAATTTCACGTCAAAATTGCTAAAATTCCAGTTGAAATTTTTTCAAAGTCCCTTAAAAATTTTCCAGTTTTTGTCCCAATTCTTCCCATTCCCATTGAAACTTTTCAAATCCCTCTCAAAATTGTTGAAATTCTGTTGAAGCTTTTAAAATTCTCTCTAGAATTTTCAAAAATCCACTTCAACATGTTTACAATTTCACGTCAAAAAATGGCTAAAATTCCAGTTGAAATTTTTTCAAAGTCCCTTAAAAATTTTCCAATTTTTGTCCCAATTCTTCCATTCCCATTGAAACTTTTCAAATCCCTCTCAAAATTGTAGAAATTCTGTTAAAGCTTTTAAAATTCTCTCTAGAATTTTCAAAATCCATGTCCACATGTTTACAATTTCACGTCAAAATTGCTAAAATTCCAGTTGAAATTTTTTCAAAGTCCCTTAAAAATTTTCCAATTTTTGTCCCAATTCTTCCCATTCCCATTGAAACTTTTCAAATCCCTCTCAAAATTGTTGAAATTCTGTTGAAGCTTTAAAAATTCTCTCTAGAATTTTCAAAATCCATGTCCACATGTTTACAATTTCACGTCAAAAAATGGCTAAAATTCCAGTTGAAATTTTTTCAAAGTCCCTTAAAAATTTTCCAATTTTTGTCCCAATTCTTCCCATTCCCATTGAAACTTTTCAAATCCCTCTCAAAATTGTTGAAATTCTCTTGAAGCTTTTAAAAGTCTCTCTAGAATTTTCAAAATCCATGTCCACATGTTTACAATTTCACGTCAAAATTGCTAAAATTCCAGTTGAAATTTTTTCAAAGTCCCTTAAAAATTTTCCAATTTTTGTCCCAATTCTTCCCATTCCCATTGAAACTTTTCAAATCCCTCTCAAAATTGTTGAAATTCTGTTGAAGCTTTTAAAATTCTCTCTAGAATTTTCAAAATCCACTTCAACATGTTTAAAATTTCACGTCAAAAAATGGCTAAAATTCCAGTTGAAATTTTTTCAAAGTCCCTTAAAAATTTTCCAATTTTTGTCCCAATTCTTCCCATTCCCATTGAAACTTTTCAAATCCCTCTCAAAATTGTTGAAATTCTCTTGAAGCTTTTAAAATTCTCTCTAGAATTTTCAAAATCCATGGCCACATGTTTACAATTTCACGTCAAAAAATGGCTAAAATTCCAGTTGAAATTTTTTCAAAGTCCCTTAAAAATTTTCCAATTTTTGTCCCAATTCTTCCCATTCCCATTGAAACTTTTCAAATCCCTCTCAAAATTGTTGAAATTCTGGTGAAGCTTTTAAAATTCTCTCTAGAATTTTCAAAATCCACTTCAACATGTTTACAATTTCACGTCAAAAAATGGCTAAAATTCCAGTTGAAATTTTTTCAAAGTCCCTTAAAAATTTTCCAATTTTTGTCCCAATTCTTCCCATTCCCATTGAAACTTTTCAAATCCCTCTCAAAATTGTTGAAATTCTCTTGAAGCTTTTAAAATTCTCTCTAGAATTTTCAAAATCCATGGCCACATGTTTACAATTTCACGTCAAAAAATGGCTAAAATTCCAGTTGAAATTTTTTCAAAGTCCCTTCAAAATTTTCCAATTTTTGTCCCAATTCTTCCCATTCCCATTGAAACTTTTCAAATCCCTCTCAAAATTGTTGAAATTCTCTTGAAGCTTTTAAAATTCTCTCTAGAATTTTCAAAATCCATGGCCACATGTTTACAATTTCACGTCAAAAAATGGCTAAAATTCCAGTTGAAGTTTTTTCAAAGTCCCTTAAATTTTTCCAATTTTTGTCCCAATTCTTCCCATTCCCATTGAAACTTTTCAAATCCCTCTCAAAATTGTTGAAATTTTCTTGAAGCTTTTAAAATTCTCTCTAGAATTTTCAAAATCCATGGCCACATGTTTACAATTTCACGTCAAAAAATGGCTAAAATTCCAGTTGAAATTTTTTCAAAGTCCCTTAAAAATTTTCCAGTTTTTGTCCCAATTCTTCCCATTCCCATTGAAACTTTTCAAATCCCTCTCAAAATTGTTGAAATTCTCTTGAAGCTTTTAAAATTCTCTCTAGAATTTTCAAAATCCATGTCCACATGTTTACAATTTCACGTCAAAAAATTGCTAAAATTCCAGTTGAAATTTTTTCAAAGTCCCTTAAAAATTTTCCAATTTTTGTCCCAATTCTTCCCATTCCCATTGAAACTTTTCAAATCCCTCTCAAAATTGTTGAAATCCTCTTGAAGCTTTTAAAATTCTCTCTAGAATTTTAAAAATCCATGTCCACATGTTTACAATTTCACGTCAAAAAATGGCTAAAATTCCAGTTGAAATTTTTTCAAAGTCCCTTCAAAATTTTCCAATTTTTGTCCCAATTCTTCCCATTCCCATTGAAACTTTTCAAATCCCTCTCAAAATTGTTGAAATTCTCTTGAAGCTTTTAAAAGTCTCTCTAGAATTTTCAAAATCCATGTCCACATGTTTACAATTTCACGTCAAAATTGCTAAAATTCCAGTTGAAATTTTTTCAAAGTCCCTTAAAAATTTTCCAATTTTTGTCCCAATTCTTCCCATTCCCATTGAAACTTTTCAAATCCCTCTCAAAATTGTAGAAATTCTGTTAAAGCTTTTAAAATTCTCTCTAGAATTTTCAAAATCCATGTCCACATGTTTACAATTTCACGTCAAAAAATGGCTAAAATTCCAGTTGAAATTTTTTCAAAGTCCCTTCAAAATTTTCCAATTTTTGTCCCAATTCTTCCCATTCCCATTGAAACTTTTCAAATCCCTCTCAAAATTGTTGAAATTCTGGTGAAGCTTTTAAAATTCTCTCTAGAATTTTCAAAATCCACTTCAACATGTTTACAATTTCACGTCAAAAAATGGCTAAAATTCCAGTTGAAATTTTTTCAAAGTCCCTTAAAAATTTTCCAATTTTTGTCCCAATTCTTCCCATTCCCATTGAAACTTTTCAAATCCCTCTCAAAATTGTTGAAATTCTCTTGAAGCTTTTAAAATTCTCTCTAGAATTTTCAAAATCCATGGCCACATGTTTACAATTTCACGTCAAAAAATGGCTAAAATTCCAGTTGAAATTTTTTCAAAGTCCCTTCAAAATTTTCCAATTTTTGTCCCAATTCTTCCCATTCCCATTGAAACTTTTCAAATCCCTCTCAAAATTGTTGAAATTCTCTTGAAGCTTTTAAAATTCTCTCTAGAATTTTCAAAATCCATGGCCACATGTTTACAATTTCACGTCAAAAAATGGCTAAAATTCCAGTTGAAGTTTTTTCAAAGTCCCTTAAATTTTTCCAATTTTTGTCCCAATTCTTCCCATTCCCATTGAAACTTTTCAAATCCCTCTCAAAATTGTTGAAATTTTCTTGAAGCTTTTAAAATTCTCTCTAGAATTTTCAAAATCCATGGCCACATGTTTACAATTTCACGTCAAAAAATGGCTAAAATTCCAGTTGAAATTTTTTCAAAGTCCCTTAAAAATTTTCCAGTTTTTGTCCCAATTCTTCCCATTCCCATTGAAACTTTTCAAATCCCTCTCAAAATTGTTGAAATTCTCTTGAAGCTTTTAAAATTCTCTCTAGAATTTTCAAAATCCATGTCCACATGTTTACAATTTCACGTCAAAAAATGGCTAAAATTCCAGTTGAAATTTTTTCAAAGTCCCTTAAAAATTTTCCAATTTTTGTCCCAATTCTTCCCATTCCCATTGAAACTTTTCAAATCCCTCTCAAAATTGTTGAAATCCTCTTGAAGCTTTTAAAATTCTCTCTAGAATTTTAAAAATCCATGTCCACATGTTTACAATTTCACGTCAAAAAATGGCTAAAATTCCAGTTGAAATTTTTTCAAAGTCCCTTAAAAATTTTCCAATTTTTGTCCCAATTCTTCCCATTCCCATTGAAACTTTTCAAATCCCTCTCAAAATTGTTGAAATTCTCTTGAAGCTTTTAAAAGTCTCTCTAGAATTTTCAAAATCCATGTCCACATGTTTACAATTTCACGTCAAAATTGCTAAAATTCCAGTTGAAATTTTTTCAAAGTCCCTTAAAAATTTTCCAATTTTTGTCCCAATTCTTCCCATTCCCATTGAAACTTTTCAAATCCCTCTCAAAATTGTAGAAATTCTGTTAAAGCTTTTAAAATTCTCTCTAGAATTTTCAAAATCCATGTCCACATGTTTACAATTTCACGTCAAAAAATGGCTAAAATTCCAGTTGAAATTTTTTCAAAGTCCCTTCAAAATTTTCCAATTTTTGTCCCAATTCTTCCCATTCCCATTGAAACTTTTCAAATCCCTCTCAAAATTGTTGAAATTCTGGTGAAGCTTTTAAAATTCTCTCTAGAATTTTCAAAATCCACTTCAACATGTTTACAATTTCACGTCAAAAAATGGCTAAAATTCCAGTTGAAATTTTTTCAAAGTCCCTTAAAAATTTTCCAATTTTTGTCCCAATTCTTCCCATTCCCATTGAAACTTTTCAAATCCCTCTCAAAATTGTTGAAATTCTCTTGAAGCTTTTAAAATTCTCTCTAGAATTTTCAAAATCCATGTCCACATGTTTACAATTTCACGTCAAAAAATTGCTAAAATTCCAGTTGAAATTTTTTCAAAGTCCCTTAAAAATTTTCCAATTTTTGTCCCAATTCTTCCCATTCCCATTGAAACTTTTCAAATCCCTCTCAAAATTGTTGAAATTCTGTTGAAGCTTTAAAAATTCTCTCTAGAATTTTCAAAATCCATGTCCACATGTTTACAATTTCACGTCAAAAAATGGCTAAAATTCCAGTTGAAATTTTTTCAAAGTCCCTTAAAAATTTTCCAATTTTTGTCCCAATTCTTCCCATTCCCATTGAAACTTTTCAAATCCCTCTCAAAATTGTTGAAATTCTCTTGAAGCTTTTAAAAGTCTCTCTAGAATTTTCAAAATCCATGTCCACATGTTTACAATTTCACGTCAAAATTGCTAAAATTCCAGTTGAAATTTTTTCAAAGTCCCTTAAAAATTTTCCAATTTTTGTCCCAATTCTTCCCATTCCCATTGAAACTTTTCAAATCCCTCTCAAAATTGTTGAAATTCTCTTGAAGCTTTTAAAATTCTCTCTAGAATTTTCAAAATCCATGGCCACATGTTTACAATTTCACGTCAAAAAATGGCTAAAATTCCAGTTGAAATTTTTTCAAAGTCCCTTAAAAATTTTCCAATTTTTGTCCCAATTCTTCCCATTCCCATTGAAACTTTTCAAATCCCTCTCAAAATTGTTGAAATTCTGTTAAAGCTTTTAAAATTCTCTCTAGAATTTTCAAAATCCATGTCCACATGTTTACAATTTCACGTCAAAAAATGGCTAAAATTCCAGTTGAAATTTTTTCAAAGTCCCTTAAAAATTTTCTAATTTTTGTCCCAATTATTCCCATTCCCATTGAAACTTTTCAAATCCCTCTCAAAATTGTTGAAATTCTCTTGAAGCTTTTAAAATTCTCTCTAGAATTTTCAAAATCCATGGCCACATGTTTACAATTTCACGTCAAAAAATGGCTAAAATTCCAGTTGAAATTTTTTCAAAGTCCCTTAAAAATTTTCCAGTTTTTGTCCCAATTCTTCCCATTCCCATTGAAACTTTTCAAATCCCTCTCAAAATTGTTGAAATTCTCTTGAAGCTTTTAAAATTCTCTCTAGAATTTTCAAAATCCATGGCCACATGTTTACAATTTCACGTCAAAAAATGGCTAAAATTCCAGTTGAAATTTTTTCAAAGTCCCTTCAAAATTTTCCAATTTTTGTCCCAATTCTTCCCATTCCCATTGAAACTTTTCAAATCCCTCTCAAAATTGTTGAAATTCTGGTGAAGCTTTAAAAATTCTCTCTAGAATTTTCAAAATCCATGTCCACATGTTTACAATTTCATGTCAAAAAATGGCTAAAATTCCAGTTGAAATTTTTTCAAAGTCCCTTAAAAATTTTCCAATTTTTGTCCCAATTCTTCCCATTCCCATTGAAACTTTTCAAATCCCTCTCAAAATTGTTGATATTCTCTTGAAGCTTTTAAAATTCTCTCTAGAATTTTCAAAATCCATGTCCACATGTTTACAATTTCACGTCAAAAAATTGCTAAAATTCCAGTTGAAATTTTTTCAAAGTCCCTTAAAAATTTTCCAATTTTTGTCCCAATTCTTCCCATTCCCATTGAAACTTTTCAAATCCCTCTCAAAATTGTTGAAATTCTGTTGAAGCTTTAAAAATTCTCTCTAGAATTTTCAAAATCCATGTCCACATGTTTACAATTTCACGTCAAAAAATTGCTAAAATTCCAGTTGAAATTTTTTCAAAGTCCCTTAAAAATTTTCCAATTTTTGTCCCAATTCTTCCCATTCCCATTGAAACTTTTCAAATCCCTCTCAAAATTGTTGAAATTCTCTTGAAGCTTTTAAAAGTCTCTCTAGAATTTTCAAAATCCATGTCCACATGTTTACAATTTCACGTCAAAATTGCTAAAATTCCAGTTGAAATTTTTTCAAAGTCCCTTAAAAATTTTCCAATTTTTGTCCCAATTCTTCCCATTCCCATTGAAACTTTTCAAATCCCTCTCAAAATTGTTGAAATTCTGTTGAAGCTTTTAAAATTCTCTCTAGAATTTTCAAAATCCACTTCAACATGTTTAAAATTTCACGTCAAAAAATGGCTAAAATTCCAGTTGAAATTTTTTCAAAGTCCCTTAAAAATTTTCCAATTTTTGTCCCAATTCTTCCCATTCCCATTGAAACTTTTCAAATCCCTCTCAAAATTGTTGAAATTCTCTTGAAGCTTTTAAAATTCTCTCTAGAATTTTCAAAATCCATGGCCACATGTTTACAATTTCACGTCAAAAAATGGCTAAAATTCCAGTTGAAATTTTTTCAAAGTCCCTTAAAAATTTTCCAATTTTTGTCCCAATTCTTCCCATTCCCATTGAAACTTTTCAAATCCCTCTCAAAATTGTTGAAATTCTGTTAAAGCTTTTAAAATTCTCTCTAGAATTTTCAAAATCCATGGCCACATGTTTACAATTTCACGTCAAAAAATGGCTAAAATTCCAGTTGAAATTTTTTCAAAGTCCCTTAAAAATTTTCTAATTTTTGTCCCAATTATTCCCATTCCCATTGAAACTTTTCAAATCCCTCTCAAAATTGTTGAAATTCTCTTGAAGCTTTTAAAATTCTCTCTAGAATTTTCAAAATCCATGGCCACATGTTTACAATTTCACGTCAAAAAATGGCTAAAATTCCAGTTGAAATTTTTTCAAAGTCCCTTAAAAATTTTCCAGTTTTTGTCCCAATTCTTCCCATTCCCATTGAAACTTTTCAAATCCCTCTCAAAATTGTTGAAATTCTCTTGAAGCTTTTAAAATTCTCTCTAGAATTTTCAAAATCCACTTCAACATGTTTACAATTTCACGTCAAAAAATGGCTAAAATTCCAGTTGAAATTTTTTCAAAGTCCCTTAAAAATTTTCCAATTTTTGTCCCAATTCTTCCCATTCCCATTGAAACTTTTCAAATCCCTCTCAAAATTGTTGAAATTCTCTTGAAGCTTTAAAAATTCTCTCTAGAATTTTCAAAATCCACTTCAACATGTTTACAATTTCACGTCAAAAAATGGCTAAAATTCCAGTTGAAATTTTTTCAAAGTCCCTTAAAAATTTTCCAATTTTTGTCCCAATTCTTCCCATTCCCATTGAAACTTTTCAAATCCCTCTCAAAATTGTTGAAATTCTCTTGAAGCTTTTAAAATTCTCTCTAGAATTTTAAAAATCCATGTCCACATGTTTACAATTTCACGTCAAAAAATGGCTAAAATTCCAGTTGAAATTTTTTCAAAGTCCCTTCAAAATTTTCCAATTTTTGTCCCAATTCTTCCCATTCCCATTGAAACTTTTCAAATCCCTCTCAAAATTGTTGAAATTCTCTTGAAGCTTTTAAAAGTCTCTCTAGAATTTTCAAAATCCATGTCCACATGTTTACAATTTCACGTCAAAATTGCTAAAATTCCAGTTGAAATTTTTTCAAAGTCCCTTAAAAATTTTCCAATTTTTGTCCCAATTCTTCCCATTCCCATTGAAACTTTTCAAATCCCTCTCAAAATTGTAGAAATTCTGTTAAAGCTTTTAAAATTCTCTCTAGAATTTTCAAAATCCATGTCCACATGTTTACAATTTCACGTCAAAAAATGGCTAAAATTCCAGTTGAAATTTTTTCAAAGTCCCTTAAAAATTTTCCAATTTTTGTCCCAATTCTTCCCATTCCCATTGAAATTTTTCAAATCCCTCTCAAAATTGTTGAAATTCTCTTGAAGCTTTTAAAATTCTCTCTAGAATTTTCAAAATCCATGGCCACATGTTTACAATTTCACATAAAAAAATGGCTAAAATTCCAGTTGAAATTTTTTCAAAGTCCCTTAAAAATTTTCCAATTTTTGTCCCAATTCTTCCCATTCCCATTGAAACTTTTCAAATCCCTCTCAAAATTGTTGAAATTCTCTTGAAGCTTTTAAAATTCTCTCTAGAATTTTCAAAATCCATGTCCACATGTTTACAATTTCACATAAAAAAATGGCTAAAATTCCAGTTGAAATTGTTTCAAAGTCCCTTAAAAATTTTCCCATTTTTGTCCCAATTCTTCCCATTCCCATTGAACATTTTCAAATCCCTCTCAAAATTGTTGAAATTCTGTTGAAGCTTTTAAAATTCTCTCTAGAATTTTCAAAATTAATGGCCACATGTTTACAATTTCACGTCAAAAAATGGCTAAAATTCCAGTTGAAATTTTTTCAAAGTCCCTTAAAAATTTTCCAATTTTTGTCCCAATTCTTCCCATTCCCATTGAAACTTTTCAAACCCCTCTCAAAATTGTTGAAATTCTGTTGAAGCTTTTAAAATTCTCTCTAGAATTTTCAAAATCCACTTCAACATGTTTACAATTTCACGTCAAAAAATGGCTAAAATTCCAGTTGAAATTTTTTCAAAGTCCCTTAAAAATTTTCCAATTTTTGTCCCAATTCTTCCCATTCCCATTGAAACTTTTCAAATCCCTCTCAAAATTGTTGAAATTCTCTTGAAGCTTTTAAAATTCTCTCTAGAATTTTCAAAATCCATGGCCACATGTTTACAATTTCACGTCAAAAAATGGCTAAAATTCCAGTTGAAATTTTTTCAAAGTCCCTTCAAAATTTTCCAATTTTTGTCCCAATTCTTCCCATTCCCATTGAAACTTTTCAAATCCCTCTCAAAATTGTTGAAATTCTGTTGAAGCTTTTAAAATTCTCTCTAGAATTTTCAAAATCCATGTCCACATGTTTACAATTTCACGTCAAAAAATGGCTAAAATTCCAGTTGAAATTTTTTCAAAGTCCCTTAAAAATTTTCCCATTTTTGTCCCAATTCTTCCCATTCCCATTGAAAATTTTCAAATCCCTCTCAAAATTGTTGAAATTCTCTTGAAGCTTTTAAAAGTCTCTCTAGAATTTTCAAAATCCATGTCCACATATTTACAATTTCACGTCAAAATTGCTAAAATTCCAGTTGAAATTTTTTCAAAGTCCCTTAAAAATTTTCCAATTTTTGTCCCAATTCTTCCCATTCCCATTGAAACTTTTCAAATCCCTCTCAAAATTGTTGAAATTCTCTTGAAGCTTTTAAAATTCTCTCTAGAATTTTCAAAATCCATGTCCACATGTTTACAATTTCATGTCAAAAAATGGCTAAAATTCCAGTTGAAATTTTTTCAAAGTCCCTTAAAAATTTTCCAATTTTTGTCCCAATTCTTCCCATTCCCACTGAAACTTTTCAAATCCCTCCCAAAATTGTTGAAATTCTGTTGAAGCTTTTAAAATTCTCTCTAGAATTTTCAAAATCCATGGCCACATGTTTACAATTTCACGTCAAAAAATGGCTAAAATTCCAATTGAAATTTTTTCAAAGTCCCTTAAAAATTTTCCAATTTTTGTCCCAATTCTTCCCATTCCCATTGAAACTTTTCAAATCCCTCTCAAAATTGTTGAAATTCTGTTGAAGCTTTTAAAATTCTCTCTAGAATTTTCAAAATCCATGTCCACATGTTTACAATTTCACATAAAAAAATTGCTAAAATTCCAGTTGAAATTTTTTCAAAGTCCCTTAAAAATTTTCCAATTTTTGTCCCAATTCTTCCCATTCCCATTGAAACTTTTCAAATCCCTCTCAAAATTGTTGAAATTCTCTTGAAGCTTTTAAAATTCTCTCTAGAATTTTCAAAATCCATGGCCGCATGTTTACAATTTCACGTCAAAAAATTGCTAAAATTCCAGTTGAAATTTTTTCAAAGTCCCTTAAAAATTTTCCAATTTTTGTCCCAATTCTTCCCATTCCCATTGAAACTTTTCAAATCCCTCTCAAAATTGTTGAAATTCTCTTGAAGCTTTTAAAATTCTCTCTAGAATTTTCAAAATCCATGTCCACATGTTTACAATTTCACGTCAAAAAATTGCTAAAATTCCAGTTGAAATTTTTTCCAAGTCCCTTAAAAATTTTCCAATTTTTGTCCCAATTCTTCCCATTCCCATTGAAACTTTTCAAATCCCTCTCAAAATTGTTGAAATTCTCTTGAAGCTTTTAAAATTCTCTCTAGAATTTTCAAAATCCATGTCCACATGTTTACAATTTCATGTCAAAAAATGGCTAAAATTCCAGTTGAAATTTTTTCAAAGTCCCTTAAAAATTTTCCAATTTTTGTCCCAATTCTTCCCATTCCCATTGAAACTTTTCAAATCCCTCTCAAAATTGTTGAAATTCTGTTGAAGCTTTTAAAAATCTCTCTAGAATTTTCAAAATCCATGTCCACATGTTTACAATTTCACGTCAAAAATGGCTAAAATTCCAGTTGAAATTTTTTCAAAGTCCCTTAAAAATTTTCCAATTTTTGTCCCAATTCTTCCCATTCCCATTGAAACTTTTCAAATCCCTCTCAAAATTGTTGAAATTCTCTTGAAGCTTTTAAAATTCTCTCTAGAATTTTCAAAATCCATGGCCACATGTTTACAATTTCACGTCAAAAAATGGCTAAAATTCCAGTTGAAATTTTTTCAAAGTCCCTTAAAAATTTTCCAATTTTTGTCCCAATTCTTCCCATTCCCATTGAAACTTTTCAAATCCCTCTCAAAATTGTAGAAATTCTGTTAAAGCTTTTAAAATTCTCTCTAGAATTTTCAAAATCCACTTCAACATGTTTACAATTTCACGTCAAAAAAATGGCTAAAATTCCAGTTGAAATTTTTTCAAAGTCCCTTAAAAATTTTCCAATTTTTGTCCCAATTCTTCCCATTCCCATTGAAACTTTTCAAATCCCTCTCAAAATTGTTGAAATTCTCTTGAAGCTTTTAAAATTCTCTCTAGAATTTTCAAAATCCATGTCCACATGTTTACAATTTCACGTCAAAAAATGGCTAAAATTCCAGTTGAAATTTTTTCAAAGTCCCTTAAAAATTTTCCCATTTTTGTCCCAATTCTTCCCATTCCCATTGAAACTTTTCAAATCCCTCTCAAAATTGTTGAAATTCTGTTGAAGCTTTTAAAATTCTCTCTAGAATTTTCAAAATCCACTTCAACATGTTTACAATTTCACGTCAAAAAATGGCTAAAATTCCAGTTGAAATTTTTTCAAAGTCCCTTAAAAATTTTCCAATTTTTGTCCCAATTCTTCCCATTCCCATTGAAACTTTTCAAATCCCTCTCAAAATTGTTGAAATTCTCTTGAAGCTTTAAAAATTCTCTCTAGAATTTTCAAAATCCATGTCCACATGTTTACAATTTCATGTCAAAAAATGGCTAAAATTCCAGTTGAAATTTTTTCAAAGTCCCTTAAAAATTTTCCAATTTTTGTCCCAATTCTTCCCATTCCCATTGAAACTTTTCAAATCCCTCTCAAAATTGTTGAAATTCTGTTAAAGCTTTAAAAATTCTCTCTAGAATTTTCAAAATCCATGTCCACATGTTTACAATTTCACGTAAAAAAATTGCTAAAATTCCAGTTGAAATTTTTTCAAAGTCCCTTAAAAGTTTTCCAATTTTTGTCCCAATTCTTCCCATTCCCATTGAAACTTTTCAAATCCCTCTCAAAATTGTTGAAATTCTCTTGAAGCTTTTAAAATTCTCTCTAGAATTTTCAAAATCCATGTCCACATGTTTACAATTTCATGTCAAAAAATGGCTAAAATTCCAGTTGAAATTTTTTCAAAGTCCCTTAAAAATTTTCCAATTTTTGTCCCAATTCTTCCCATTCCCATTGAAACTTTTCAAATCCCTCTCAAAATTGTTGAAATTCTCTTGAAGCTTTTAAAAGTCTCTCTAGAATTTTCAAAATCCGTGTCCACATGTTTACAATTTCACGTAAAAAAATTGCTAAAATTCCAGTTGAAATTTTTTCAAAGTCCCTTAAAAATTTTCCAATTTTTGTCCCAATTCTTCCCATTCCCATTGAAGCTTTTCAAATCCCTCTCAAAATTGTTGAAATTCTGTTGAAGCTTTTAAAATTCTCTCTAGAATTTTCAAAATCCATGTCCACATGTTTACAATTTCACATAAAAAAATTGCTAAAATTCCAGTTGAAATTTTTTCAAAGTCCCTTAAAAATTTTCCAATTTTTGTCCCAATTCTTCCCATTCCCATTGAAACTTTTCAAATCCCTCTCAAAATTGTTGAAATTCTCTTGAAGCTTTTAAAATTCTCTCTAGAATTTTCAAAATCCATGTCCACATGTTTACAATTTCACGTCAAAATTGCTAAAATTCCAGTTGAAATTTTTTCAAAGTCCCTTAAAAATTTTCCAATTTTTGTCCCAATTCTTCCCATTCCCATTGAAACTTTTCAAATCCCTCTCAAAATTGTTGAAATTCTCTTGAAGCTTTTAAAATTCTCTCTAGAATTTTCAAAATCCATGGCCGCATGTTTACAATTTCACGTCAAAAAATTGCTAAAATTCCAGTTGAAATTTTTTCAAAGTCCCTTAAAAATTTTCCAATTTTTGTCCCAATTCTTCCCATTCCCATTGAAACTTTTCAAATCCCTCTCAAAATTGTTGAAATTCTCTTGAAGCTTTTAAAATTCTCTCTAGAATTTTCAAAATCCATGTCCACATGTTTACAATTTCACGTCAAAAAATGGCTAAAATTCCAGTTGAAATTTTTTCCAAGTCCCTTAAAAATTTTCCAATTTTTGTCCCAATTCTTCCCATTCCCATTGAAACTTTTCAAATCCCTCTCAAAATTGTTGAAATTCTCTTGAAGCTTTTAAAATTCTCTCTAGAATTTTCAAAATCCATGTCCACATGTTTACAATTTCATGTCAAAAAATGGCTAAAATTCCAGTTGAAATTTTTTCAAAGTCCCTTAAAAATTTTCCAATTTTTGTCCCAATTCTTCCCATTCCCATTGAAACTTTTCAAATCCCTCTCAAAATTGTTGAAATTCTGTTGAAGCTTTTAAAAATCTCTCTAGAATTTTCAAAATCCATGTCCACATGTTTACAATTTCACGTCAAAAATGGCTAAAATTCCAGTTGAAATTTTTTCAAAGTCCCTTAAAAATTTTCCAATTTTTGTCCCAATTCTTCCCATTCCCATTGAAACTTTTCAAATCCCTCTCAAAATTGTTGAAATTCTCTTGAAGCTTTAAAAATTCTCTCTAGAATTTTCAAAATCCATGTCCACATGTTTACAATTTCACGTCAAAAAATGGCTAAAATTCCAGTTGAAATTTTTTCAAAGTCCCTTAAAAATTTTCCCATTTTTGTCCCAATTCTTCCCATTCCCATTGAAACTTTTCAAATCCCTCTCAAAATTGTTGAAATTCTGTTGAAGCTTTTAAAATTCTCTCTAGAATTTTCAAAATCCACTTCAACATGTTTACAATTTCACGTCAAAAAATGGCTAAAATTCCAGTTGAAATTTTTTCAAAGTCCCTTAAAAATTTTCCAATTTTTGTCCCAATTCTTCCCATTCCCATTGAAACTTTTCAAATCCCTCTCAAAATTGTTGAAATTCTCTTGAAGCTTTTAAAATTCTCTCTAGAATTTTCAAAATCCATGTCCACATGTTTACAATTTCACATAAAAAATTGGCTAAAATTCCAGTTGAAATTTTTTCAAAGTCCCTTAAAAATTTTCCAGTTTTTGTCCCAATTCTTCCCATTCCCATTGAAGCTTTTCAAATCCCTCTCAAAATTGTAGAAATTCTGTTAAAGCTTTTAAAATTCTCTCTAGAATTTTCAAAATCCACTTCAACATGTTTACAATTTCACCTCAAAAAATGGCTAAAATTCCAGTTGAAATTTTTTCAAAGTCCCTTAAAAATTTTCCAATTTTTGTCCCAATTCTTCCCATTCCCATTGAAACTTTTCAAATCCCTCTCAAAATTGTTGAAATTCTGTTGAAGCTTTTAAAATTCTCTCTAGAATTTTCAAAATCCATGTCCACATGTTTACAATTTCATGTCAAAAAACTGCTAAAATTCCAGTTGAAATTTTTTCAAAGTCCCTTAAAAATTTTCTAATTTTTGTCCCAATTCTTCCCATTCCCATTGAAACTTTTCAAATCCCTCTCAAAATTGTTGAAATCCTCTTGAAGCTTTTAAAATTCTCTCTAGAATTTTCAAAATCCATGTCCACATGTTTACAATTTCATGTCAAAAAATGGCTAAAATTCCAGTTGAAATATTTTCAAAGTCCCTTAAAAATTTTCCAATTTTTGTCCCAATTCTTCCCATTCCCATTGAAACTTTTCAAATCCCTCTCAAAATTGTTGAAATTCTCTTGAAGCTTTTAAAAGTCTCTCTAGAATTTTCAAAATCCATGTCCACATGTTTACAATTTCACGTCAAAATTGCTAAAATTCCAGTTGAAATTTTTTCAAAGTCCCTTAAAAATTTTCCAATTTTTGTCCCAATTCTTCCCATTCCCATTGAAACTTTTCAAATCCCTCTCAAAATTGTTGAAATTCTCTTGAAGCTTTTAAAATTCTCTCTAGAATTTTCAAAATCCACTTCAACATGTTTACAATTTCACGTCAAAAAATGGCTAAAATTCCAGTTGAAATTTTTTCAAAGTCCCTTAAAAATTTTCCAATTTTTGTCCCAATTCTTCCCATTCCCATTGAAACTTTTCAAATCCCTCTCAAAATTGTTGAAATTCTCTTGAAGCTTTTAAAATTCTCTCTAGAATTTTCAAAATCCATGTCCACATGTTTACAATTTCACGTCAAAAAATGGCTAAAATTCCAGTTGAAATTTTTTCAAAGTCCCTTAAAAATTTTCCAATTTTTGTCCCAATTCTTCCCATTCCCATTGAAACTTTTCAAATCCCTCTCAAAATTGTAGAAATTCTGTTAAAGCTTTTAAAATTCTCTCTAGAATTTTCAAAATCCACTTCAACATGTTTACAATTTCACGTCAAAAAAATGGCTAAAATTCCAGTTGAAATTTTTTCAAAGTCCCTTAAAAATTTTCCAATTTTTGTCCCAATTCTTCCCATTCCCATTGAAACTTTTCAAATCCCTCTCAAAATTGTTGAAATTCTGTTGAAGCTTTAAAAATTCTCTCTAGAATTTTCAAAATCCATGTCCACATGTTTACAATTTCACGTCAAAAAATGGCTAAAATTACAGTTGAAATTTTTTCAAAGTCCCTTAAAAATTTTCCCATTTTTGTCCCAATTCTTCCCATTCCCATTGAAACTTTTCAAATCCCTCTCAAAATTGTTGAAATTCTGTTGAAGCTTTTAAAATTCTCTCTAGAATTTTCAAAATCCACTTCAACATGTTTACAATTTCACGTCAAAAAATGGCTAAAATTCCAGTTGAAATTTTTTCAAAGTCCCTTAAAAATTTTCCAATTTTTGTCCCAATTCTTCCCATTCCCATTGAAACTTTTCAAATCCCTCTCAAAATTGTTGAAATTCTCTTGAAGCTTTAAAAATTCTCTCTAGAATTTTCAAAATCCATGTCCACATGTTTACAATTTCATGTCAAAAAATGGCTAAAATTCCAGTTGAAATTTTTTCAAAGTCCCTTAAAAATTTTCCAATTTTTGTCCCAATTCTTCCCATTCCCATTGAAACTTTTCAAATCCCTCTCAAAATTGTTGAAATTCTGTTAAAGCTTTAAAAATTCTCTCTAGAATTTTCAAAATCCATGTCCACATGTTTACAATTTCACGTAAAAAAATTGCTAAAATTCCAGTTGAAATTTTTTCAAAGTCCCTTAAAAGTTTTCCAATTTTTGTCCCAATTCTTCCCATTCCCATTGAAACTTTTCAAATCCCTCTCAAAATTGTTGAAATTCTCTTGAAGCTTTTAAAATTCTCTCTAGAATTTTCAAAATCCATGTCCACATGTTTACAATTTCATGTCAAAAAATGGCTAAAATTCCAGTTGAAATTTTTTCAAAGTCCCTTAAAAATTTTCCAATTTTTGTCCCAATTCTTCCCATTCCCATTGAAACTTTTCAAATCCCTCTCAAAATTGTAGAAATTCTGTTAAAGCTTTTAAAATTCTCTCTAGAATTTTCAAAATCCACTTCAACATGTTTACAATTTCACGTCAAAAAAATGGCTAAAATTCCAGTTGAAATTTTTTCAAAGTCCCTTAAAAATTTTCCAATTTTTGTCCCAATTCTTCCCATTCCCATTGAAACTTTTCAAATCCCTCTCAAAATTGTTGAAATTCTGTTGAAGCTTTAAAAATTCTCTCTAGAATTTTCAAAATCCATGTCCACATGTTTACAATTTCACGTCAAAAAATGGCTAAAATTCCAGTTGAAATTTTTTCAAAGTCCCTTAAAAATTTTCCCATTTTTGTCCCAATTCTTCCCATTCCCATTGAAACTTTTCAAATCCCTCTCAAAATTGTTGAAATTCTGTTGAAGCTTTTAAAATTCTCTCTAGAATTTTCAAAATCCACTTCAACATGTTTACAATTTCACGTCAAAAAATGGCTAAAATTCCAGTTGAAATTTTTTCAAAGTCCCTTAAAAATTTTCCAATTTTTGTCCCAATTCTTCCCATTCCCATTGAAACTTTTCAAATCCCTCTCAAAATTGTTGAAATTCTCTTGAAGCTTTAAAAATTCTCTCTAGAATTTTCAAAATCCATGTCCACATGTTTACAATTTCATGTCAAAAAATGGCTAAAATTCCAGTTGAAATTTTTTCAAAGTCCCTTAAAAATTTTCCAATTTTTGTCCCAATTCTTCCCATTCCCATTGAAACTTTTCAAATCCCTCTCAAAATTGTTGAAATTCTGTTAAAGCTTTAAAAATTCTCTCTAGAATTTTCAAAATCCATGTCCACATGTTTACAATTTCACGTAAAAAAATTGCTAAAATTCCAGTTGAAATTTTTTCAAAGTCCCTTAAAAGTTTTCCAATTTTTGTCCCAATTCTTCCCATTCCCATTGAAACTTTTCAAATCCCTCTCAAAATTGTTGAAATTCTCTTGAAGCTTTTAAAATTCTCTCTAGAATTTTCAAAATCCATGTCCACATGTTTACAATTTCATGTCAAAAAATGGCTAAAATTCCAGTTGAAATTTTTTCAAAGTCCCTTAAAAATTTTCCAATTTTTGTCCCAATTCTTCCCATTCCCATTGAAACTTTTCAAATCCCTCTCAAAATTGTTGAAATTCTGTTAAAGCTTTAAAAATTCTCTCTAGAATTTTCAAAATCCGTGTCCACATGTTTACAATTTCACGTAAAAAAATTGCTAAAATTCCAGTTGAAATTTTTTCAAAGTCCCTTAAAAATTTTCCAATTTTTGTCCCAATTCTTCCCATTCCCATTGAAACTTTTCAAATCCCTCTCAAAATTGTTGAAATTCTCTTGAAGCTTTTAAAATTCTCTCTAGAATTTTCAAAATCCATGGCCACATGTTTACAATTTCACGTCAAAAAATGGCTAAAATTCCAGTTGAAATTTTTTCAAAGTCCCTTAAAAATTTTCCCATTTTTGTCCCAATTCTTCCCATTCCCATTGAAACTTTTCAAATCCCTCTCAAAATTGTTGAAATTCTCTTGAAGCTTTTAAAATTCTCTCTAGAATTTTCAAAATTAATGGCCACATGTTTACAATTTCACGTCAAAAAATGGCTAAAATTCCAGTTGAAATTTTTTCAAAGTCCCTTAAAAATTTTCCAATTTTTGTCCCAATTCTTCCCATTCCCATTGAAACTTTTCAAATCCCTCTCAAAATTGTTGAAATTCTCTTGAAGCTTTTAAAATTCTCTCTAGAATTTTCAAAATCCATGTCCACATGTTTACAATTTCACGTCAAAAAATGGCTAAAATTCCAGTTGAAATTTTTTCAAAGTCCCTTAAAAATTTTCCAATTTTTGTCCCAATTCTTCCCATTCCCATTGAAACTTTTCAAATCCCTCTCAAAATTGTTGAAATTCTCTTGAAGCTTTTAAAATTCTCTCTAGAATTTTCAAAATCCATGGCCACATGTTTACAATTTCACATAAAAAAATGGCTAAAATTCCAGTTGAAATTTTTTCAAAGTCCCTTAAAAATTTTCCAATTTTTGTCCCAATTCTTCCCATTCCCATTGAAACTTTTCAAATCCCTCTCAAAATTGTAGAAATTCTGTTAAAGCTTTTAAAATTCTCTCTAGAATTTTCAAAATCCATGTCCACATGTTTACAATTTCACGTCAAAAAATGGCTAAAATTCCAGTTGAAATTTTTTCAGTCCCTTAAATTTTTCCAATTTTTGTCCCAATTCTTCCCATTCCCATTGAAACTTTTCAAATCCCTCTCAAAATTGTTGAAATTCTCTTGAAGCTTTTAAAATTCTCTCTAGAATTTTCAAAATCCACTTCAACATGTTTACAATTTCACGTCAAATAATGGCTAAAATTCCAGTTGAAATTTTTTCAAAGTCCCTTAAAAATTTTCCAATTTTTGTCCCAATTCTTCCCATTCCCATTGAAACTTTTCAAATCCCTCTCAAAATTGTTGAAATTCTCTTGAAGCTTTTAAAATTCTCTCTAGAATTTTCTAAATCCATGGCCACATGTTTACAATTTCACGTCAAAAAATGGCTAAAATTCCAGTTGAAATTTTTTCAAAGTCCCTTCAAAATTTTCCAATTTTTGTCCCAATTCTTCCCATTCCCATTGAAACTTTTCAAATCCCTCTCAAAATTGTTGAAATTCTCTTGAAGCTTTTAAAAGTCTCTCTAGAATTTTCAAAATCCATGTCCACATGTTTACAATTTCACGTCAAAAAATGGCTAAAATTCCAGTTGAAATTTTTTCAAAGTCCCTTAAAAATTTTCCAATTTTTGTCCCAATTCTTCCCATTCCCATTGAAACTTTTCAAATCCCTCTCAAAATTGTTGAAATTCTCTTGAAGCTTTTAAAATTCTCTCTAGAATTTTCAAAATCCATGTCCACATGTTTACAATTTCACATAAAAAAATGGCTAAAATTCCAGTTGAAATTTTTTCAAAGTCCCTTAAAAATTTTCCAATTTTTGTCCCAATTCTTCCCATTCCCATTGAAACTTTTCAAATCCCTCTCAAAATTGTTGAAATTCTCTTGAAGCTTTTAAAATTCTCTCTAGAATTTTCAAAATCCATGTCCACATGTTTACAATTTCACGTCAAAAAATGGCTAAAATTCCAGTTGAAATTTTTTCAAAGTCCCTTAAAAATTTTCCAATTTTTGTCCCAATTCTTCCCATTCCCATTGAAACTTTTCAAATCCCTCTCAAAATTGTTGAAATTCTCTTGAAGCTTTTAAAATTCTCTCTAGAATTTTCAAAATCCATGTCCACATGTTTACAATTTCACGTCAAAAAATGGCTAAAATTCCAGTTGAAATTTTTTCAAAGTCCCTTCAAAATTTTCCCATTTTTGTCCCAATTCTTCCCATTCCCATTGAAACTTTTCAAATCCCTCTCAAAATTGTTGAAATTCTGTTGAAGCTTTTAAAATTCTCTCTAGAATTTTCAAAATCCACTTCAACATGTTTACAATTTCACGTCAAAAAATGGCTAAAATTCCAGTTGAAATTTTTTCAAAGTCCCTTAAAAATTTTCCAATTTTTGTCCCAATTCTTCCCATTCCCATTGAAACTTTTCAAATCCCTCTCAAAATTGTTGAAATTCTCTTGAAGCTTTTAAAATTCTCTCTAGAATTTTCAAAATCCATGGCCACATGTTTACAATTTCACGTCAAAAAATGGCTAAAAATTCCAGTTGAAATTTTTTCAAAGTCCCTTAAAAATTTTCCCATTTTTGTCCCAATTCTTCCCATTCCCATTGAAACTTTTCAAATCCCTCTCAAAATTGTTGAAATTCTCTTGAAGCTTTTAAAATTCTCTCTAGAATTTTCAAAATTAATGGCCACATGTTTACAATTTCACGTCAAAAAATGGCTAAAATTCCAGTTGAAATTTTTTCAAAGTCCCTTAAAAATTTTCCCATTTTTGTCCCAATTCTTCCCATTCCCATTGAAACTTTTCAAATCCCTCTCAAAATTGTTGAAATTCTCTTGAAGCTTTTAAAATTCTCTCTAGAATTTTCAAAATCCATGGCCACATGTTTACAATTTCACGTCAAAAAATGGCTAAAATTCCAGTTGAAATTTTTTCAAAGTCCCTTAAAAATTTTCCAATTTTTGTCCCAATTCTTCCCATTCCCATTGAAACTTTTCAAATCCCTCTCAAAATTGTTGAAATTCTCTTGAAGCTTTTAAAATTCTCTCTAGAACTTTCAAAATCCATGGCCACATGTTTACAATTTCACATAAAAAAATGGCTAAAATTCCAGTTGAAATTTTTTCAAAGTCCCTTAAAAATTTCCAATTTTTGTCCCAATTCTTCCCATTCCCATTGAAACTTTTCAAATCCCTCTCAAAATTGTAGAAATTCTGTTAAAGCTTTTAAAATTCTCTCTAGAATTTTCAAAATCCATGGCCACATGTTTACAATTTCATGTCAAAAAATGGCTAAAATTCCAGTTGAAATTTTTTCAGTCCCTTAAATTTTCCAATTTTTGTCCCAATTCTTCCCATTCCCATTGAAACTTTTCAAATCCCTCTCAAAATTGTTGAAATTCTGTTGAAGCTTTTAAAATTCTCTCTAGAATTTTCAAAATCCATGTCCACATGTTTACAATTTCACGTCAAAAAATTGCTAAAATTCCAGTTGAAATTTTTTCAAAGTCCCTTCAAAATTTTCCAATTTTTGTCCCAATTCTTCCCATTCCCATTGAAACTTTTCAAATCCCTCTCAAAATTGTTGAAATTCTGTTGAAGCTTTTAAAATTCTCTCTAGAATTTTCAAAATCCATGTCCACATGTTTACAATTTCACGTAAAAAAATTGCTAAAATTCCAGTTGAAATTTTTTCAAAGTCCCTTAAAAATTTTCCAATTTTTGTCCCAATTCTTCCCATTCCCATTGAAACTTTTCAAATCCCTCTCCAAATTGTTGAAATTCTCTTGAAGCTTTTAAAATTCTCTCTAGAATTTTCAAAATCCATGGCCACATGTTTACAATTTCACGTCAAAAAATGGCTAAAATTCCAGTTGAAATTTTTTCAAAGTCCCTTAAAAATTTTCCAATTTTTGTCCCAATTCTTCCCATTCCCATTGAAACTTTTCAAATCCCTCTCAAAATTGTTGAAATTCTCTTGAAGCTTTTAAAATTCTCTCTAGAATTTTCAAAATCCATGTCCACATGTTTACAATTTCACGTCAAAAAATGGCTAAAATTCCAGTTGAAATTTTTTCAAAGTCCCTTCAAAATTTTCCAATTTTTGTCCCAATTCTTCCCATTCCCATTGAAACTTTTCAAATCCCTCTCAAAATTGTTGAAATTCTCTTGAAGCTTTTAAAATTCTCTCTAGAATTTTCAAAATCCATGTCCACATGTTTACAATTTCACGTCAAAAAATGGCTAAAATTCCAGTTGAAATTTTTTCAAAGTCCCTTAAAAATTTTCCAATTTTTGTCCCAATTCTTCCCATTCCCATTGAAACTTTTCAAATCCCTCTCAAAATTGTTGAAATTCTCTTGAAGCTTTAAAAATTCTCTCTAGAATTTTCAAAATCCATGTCCACATGTTTACAATTTCACGTCAAAAAATGGCTAAAATTCCAGTTGAAATTTTTTCAAAGTCCCTTAAAAATTTTCCCATTTTTGTCCCAATTCTTCCCATTCCCATTGAAACTTTTCAAACCCCTCTCAAAATTGTTGAAATTCTGTTGAAGCTTTTAAAATTCTCTCTAGAATTTTCAAAATCCACTTCAACATGTTTACAATTTCACGTCAAAAAATGGCTAAAATTCCAGTTGAAATTTTTTCAAAGTCCCTTAAAAATTTTCCCATTTTTGTCCCAATTCTTCCCATTCCCATTGAAACTTTTCAAATCCCTCTCAAAATTGTTGAAATTCTCTTGAAGCTTTTAAAATTCTCTCTAGAATTTTCAAAATCCATGTCCACATGTTTACAATTTCACGTCAAAAAATGGCTAAAATTCCAGTTGAAATTTTTTCAAAGTCCCTTAAAAATTTTCCCATTTTTGTCCCAATTCTTCCCATTCCCATTGAAACTTTTCAAATCCCTCTCAAAATTGTTGAAATTCTGTTGAAGCTTTTAAAATTCTCTCTAGAATTTTCAAAATCCATGTCCACATGTTTACAATTTCACGTAAAAAAATTGCTAAAATTCCAGTTGAAATTTTTTCAAAGTCCCTTAAAAATTTTCCAATTTTTGTCCCAATTCTTCCCATTCCCATTGAAACTTTTCAAATCCCTCTCAAAATTGTTGAAATTCTCTTGAAGCTTTTAAAATTCTCTCTAGAATTTTCAAAATCCATGGCCACATGTTTACAATTTCACGTCAAAAAATGGCTAAAATTCCAGTTGAAATTTTTTCAAAGTCCCTTAAAAATTTTCCCATTTTTGTCCCAATTCTTCCCATTCCCATTGAAACTTTTCAAATCCCTCTCAAAATTGTTGAAATTCTCTTGAAGCTTTTAAAATTCTCTCTAGAATTTTCAAAATCCATGGCCACATGTTTACAATTTCACGTCAAAAAATGGCTAAAATTCCAGTTGAAATTTTTTCAAAGTCCCTTAAAAATTTTCCAATTTTTGTCCCAATTCTTCCCATTCCCATTGAAACTTTTCAAATCCCTCTCAAAATTGTTGAAATTCTCTTGAACCTTTTAAAATTCTCTCTAGAATTTTCAAAATCCATGTCCACATGTTTACAATTTCACGTCAAAAAATGGCTAAAATTCCAGTTGAAATTTTTTCAAAGTCCCTTAAAAATTTTCCAATTTTTGTCCCAATTCTTCCCATTCCCATTGAAACTTTTCAAATCCCTCTCAAAATTGTTGAAATTCTCTTGAAGCTTTAAAAATTCTCTCTAGAATTTTCAAAATCCATGTCCACATGTTTACAATTTCACGTCAAAAAATGGCTAAAATTCCAGTTGAAATTTTTTCAAAGTCCCTTAAAAATTTTCCAATTTTTGTCCCAATTCTTCCCATTCCCATTGAAACTTTTCAAATCCCTCTCAAAATTGTTGAAATTCTGTTGAAGCTTTTAAAATTCTCTCTAGAATTTTCAAAATCCACTTCAACATGTTTACAATTTCACGTCAAAAAATGGCTAAAATTCCAGTTGAAATTTTTTCAAAGTCCCTTAAAAATTTTCCAATTTTTGTCCCAATTCTTCCCATTCCCATTGAAACTTTTCAAATCCCTCTCAAAATTGTTGAAATTCTCTTGAAGCTTTAAAAATTCTCTCTACAATTTTCAAAATCCATGTCCACATGTTTACAATTTCATGTCAAAAAATGGCTAAAATTCCAGTTGAAATTTTTTCAAAGTCCCTTAAAATTTTCCAATTTTTGTCCCAATTCTTCCCATTCCCATTGAAACTTTTCAAATCCCTCTCAAAATTGTTGAAATTCTGTTGAAGCTTTTAAAATTCTCTCTAGAATTTTCAAAATCCATGTCCACATGTTTACAATTTCACGTAAAAAAATTGCTAAAATTCCAGTTGAAATTTTTTCAAAGTCCCTTAAAAATTTTCCAATTTTTGTCCCAATTCTTCCCATTCCCATTGAAACTTTTCAAATCCCTCTCAAAATTGTTGAAATTCTCTTGAAGCTTTTAAAATTCTCTCTAGAATTTTCAAAATCCATGGCCACATGTTTACAATTTCACGTCAAAAAATGGCTAAAATTCCAGTTGAAATTTTTTCAAAGTCCCTTAAAAATTTTCCAATTTTTGTCCCAATTCTTCCCATTCCCATTGAAACTTTTCAAATCCCTCTCAAAATTGTTGAAATTCTCTTGAAGCTTTTAAAATTCTCTCTAGAATTTTCAAAATCCACTTCAACATGTTTACAATTTCACGTCAAAAAATGGCTAAAATTCCAGTTGAAATTTTTTCAAAGTCCCTTAAAAATTTTCCCATTTTTGTCCCAATTCTTCCCATTCCCATTGAAACTTTTCAAATCCCTCTCAAAATTGTTGAAATTCTCTTGAAGCTTTTAAAATTCTCTCTAGAATTTTCAAAATCCATGGCCACATGTTTACAATTTCACGTCAAAAAATGGCTAAAATTCCAGTTGAAATTTTTTCAAAGTCCCTTAAAAATTTTCCAATTTTTGTCCCAATTCTTCCCATTCCCATTGAAACTTTTCAAATCCCTCTCAAAATTGTTGAAATTCTCTTGAAGCCTTTTAAAATTCTCTCTAGAATTTTCAAAATCCATGGCCACATGTTTACAATTTCACGTCAAAAAATGGCTAAAATTCCAGTTGAAATTTTTTCAAAGTCCCTTCAAAATTTTCCAATTTTTGTCCCAATTCTTCCCATTCCCATTGAAACTTTTCAAATCCCTCTCAAAATTGTTGAAATTCTCTTGAAGCTTTTAAAATTCTCTCTAGAATTTTCAAAATCCATGTCCACATGTTTACAATTTCACGTCAAAAAATGGCTAAAATTCCAGTTGAAATTTTTTCAAAGTCCCTTAAAAATTTTCCCATTTTTGTCCCAATTCTTCCCATTCCCATTGAAACTTTTCAAATCCCTCTCAAAATTGTTGAAATTCTGTTGAAGCTTTTAAAATTCTCTCTAGAATTTTCAAAATCCATGTCCACATGTTTACAATTT
>NW_028116582.1:0-34194 GCF_964273445.1 Streptopelia decaocto | reverse complement strand
GGATTTTGAAAATTCTAGAGAGAATTTTAAAAGCTTCAACAGAATTTCAACAATTTTGAGAGGGATTTGAAAAGTTTCAATAGGAATGGGAAGAATTGGGACAAAAATTGGAAAATTTTTAAGGGACTTTGAAAAAATTTCAACTGGAATTTTAGCCATTTTTTGACGTGAAATTGTGAACATGTGGCCATGGATTTTGAAAATTCTAGAGAGAATTTTAAAAGCTTCAAGAGAATTTCAACAATTTTGAGAGGGATTTGAAAAGTTTCAATGCGAATGGGAAGAATTGGGACAAAAATTGGAAAATTTTTCAGGGACTTTGAAAAAATTTCAACTGGAATTTTAGCCATTTTTTGACGTGAAATTGTAAACATGTGGCCATGGATTTTGAAAATTCTAGAGAGAATTTTAAAAGCTTCAAGAGAATTTCAACAATTTTGAGAGGGATTTGAAAAGTTTCAATGGGAATGGGAAGAATTGGGACAAAAATTGGAAAATTTTTCAGGGACTTTGAAAAAATTTCAACTGGAATTTTAGCAATTTTTTTATGTGAAATTGTAAACATGTGGACATGGATTTTGAAAATTCTAGAGAGAATTTTAAAAGCTTCAACAGAATTTCAACAATTTTGAGAGGGATTTGAAAAGTTTCAATGGGAATGGGAAGAATTGGGACAAAAATTGGAAAATTTTTAAGGGACTTTGAAAAATTTCAACTGGAATTTTAGCCATTTTTTTATGTGAAATTGTAAACATGTGGCCATAGATTTTGAAAATTCTAGAGAGAATTTTAAAAGCTTCAAGAGAATTTCAACAATTTTGAGAGGGATTTGAAAAGTTTCAATGGGAATGGGAAGAATTGGGACAAAAATTGGAAAATTTTTAAGGGACTTTGAAAAAATTTCAACTGGAATTTTAGCAATTTTTTGACGTGAAATTGTAAACGTGGACATGGATTTTGAAAATTCTAGAGAGAATTTTAAAAGCTTTAACAGAATTTCTACAATTTTGAGAGGGATTTGAAAAGTTTCAATGGGAATGGGAAGAATTGGGACAAAAATTGGAAAATTTTTAAGGGACTTTGAAAAAATTTCAACTGGAATTTTAGCCATTTTTTGACGTGAAATTGTAAACGTGGAAATGGATTTTGAAAATTCTAGAGAGAATTTTAAAAGCTTCAAGAGAATTTCAACAATTTTGAGAGGGATTTGAAAAGTTTCAATGGGAATGGGAAGAATTGGGACAAAAATTGGAAAATTTTTAAGGGACTTTGAAAAAATTTCAACTGGAATTTTAGCCATTTTTTTATGTGAAATTGTAAACATGTGGACATGGATTTTGAAAATTCTAGAGAGAATTTTAAAAGCTTCAACAGAATTTCAACACTTTTGAGAGGGATTTGAAAAGTTTCAATGGGAATGGGAAGAATTGGGACAAAAATTGGAAAATTTTTAAGGGACTTTGAAAAAATTTCAACTGGAATTTTAGCCATTTTTTGACGTGAAATTGTAAACATGTGGACATGGATTTTAAAAATTCTAGAGAGAATTTTAAAAGCTTTAACAGAATTTCTACAATTTTGAGAGGGATTTGAAAAGTTTCAATGGGAATGGGAAGAATTGGGACAAAAATTGGAAAATTTTTAAGGGACTTTGAAAAAATTTCAACTGGAATTTTAGCCATTTTTTGACGTGAAATTGTAAACATGTGGACATGGATTTTGAAAATTCTAGAGAGAATTTTAAAAGCTTCAACAGAATTTCAACAATTTTGAGAGGGATTTGAAAAATTTCAATGGGAATGGGAAGAATTGGGACAAAAATTGGAAAATTTTTAAGGGACTTTGAAAAATGTCAACTGGAATTTTAGCCATTTTTTGACGTGAAATTGTAAACGTGGAAATGGATTTTGAAAATTCTAGAGAGAATTTTAAAAGCTTCAAGAGAATTTCTACAATTTTGAGAGGGATTTGAAAAGTTTCAATGGGAATGGAAAGAATTGGGACAAAATTGGAAAATTTTTAAGGGACTTTGAAAAAATTTCAACTGGAATTTTAGCAATTTTTTTACGTGAAATTGTAAACATGTGGACATGGATTTTGAAAATTCTAGAGAGAATTTTAAAAGCTTCAACAGAATTTCAACAATTTTGAGAGGGATTTGAAAAGTTTCAATGGGAATGGGAAGAATTGGGACAAAAATTGGAAAATTTTTAAGGGACTTTGAAAAAATTTCAACTGGAATTTTAGCAATTTTTTTATGTGAAATTGTAAACATGTGGACATGGATTTTGAAAATTCTAGAGAGAATTTTAAAAGCTTCAACAGAATTTCAACAATTTTGAGAGGGATTTGAAAAGTTTCAATAGGAATGGGAAGAATTGGGACAAAAATTGGAAAATTTTTAAGGGACTTTGAAAACATTTCAACTGGAATTTTAGCCATTTTTTGACGTGAAATTGTGAACATGTGGCCATGGATTTTGAAAATTCTAGAGAGAATTTTAAAAGCTTCAAGAGAATTTCAACAATTTTGAGAGGGATTTGAAAAGTTTCAATGCGAATGGGAAGAATTGGGACAAAAATTGGAAAATTTTTCAGGGACTTTGAAAAAATTTCAACTGGAATTTTAGCCATTTTTTGACGTGAAATTGTAAACATGTGGCCATGGATTTTGAAAATTCTAGAGAGAATTTTAAAAGCTTCAAGAGAATTTCAACAATTTTGAGAGGGATTTGAAAAGTTTCAATGGGAATGGGAAGAATTGGGACAAAAATTGGAAAATTTTTCAGGGACTTTGAAAAAATTTCAACTGGAATTTTAGCAATTTTTTTATGTGAAATTGTAAACATGTGGCCATGGATTTTGAAAATTCTAGAGAGAATTTTAAAAGCTTCAACAGAATTTCAACAATTTTGAGAGGGATTTGAAAAGTTTCAATGGGAATGGGAAGAATTGGGACAAAAATTGGAAAATTTTTAAGGGACTTTGAAAAAATTTCAACTGGAATTTTAGCCATTTTTTTATGTGAAATTGTAAACATGTGGCCATGGATTTTGAAAATTCTAGAGAGAATTTTAAAAGCTTCAAGAGAATTTCAACAATTTTGAGAGGGATTTGAAAAGTTTCAATGGGAATGGGAAGAATTGGGACAAAAATTGGAAAATTTTTAAGGGACTTTGAAAAAATTTCAACTGGAATTTTAGCAATTTTTTGACGTGAAATTGTAAACGTGGACATGGATTTTGAAAATTCTAGAGAGAATTTTAAAAGCTTTAACAGAATTTCTACAATTTTGAGAGGGATTTGAAAAGTTTCAATGGGAATGGGAAGAATTGGGACAAAAATTGGAAAATTTTTAATGGACTTTGAAAAAATTTCAACTGGAATTTTAGCCATTTTTTGACGTGAAATTGTAAACATGTGGACATGGATTTTGAAAATTCTAGAGAGAATTTTAAAAGCTTCAACAGAATTTCAACAATTTTGAGAGGGATTTGAAAAGTTTCAATGGGAATGGGAAGAATTGGGACAAAAATTGGAAAATTTTGAAGGGACTTTGAAAAAATTTCAACTGGAATTTTAGCCATTTTTTTATGTGAAATTGTAAACATGTGGACATGGATTTTGAAAATTCTAGAGAGAATTTTAAAAGCTTCAACAGAATTTCAACACTTTTGAGAGGGATTTGAAAAGTTTCAATGGGAATGGGAAGAATTGGGACAAAAATTGGAAAATTTTTAAGGGACTTTGAAAAAATTTCAACTGGAATTTTAGCCATTTTTTGACGTGAAATTGTAAACATGTGGACATGGATTTTGAAAATTCTAGAGAGAATTTTAAAAGCTTTAACAGAATTTCTACAATTTTGAGAGGGATTTGAAAAGTTTCAATGGGAATGGGAAGAATTGGGACAAAAATTGGAAAATTTTTAAGGGACTTTGAAAAAATTTCAACTGGAATTTTAGCCATTTTTTGACGTGAAATTGTAAACATGTGGACATGGATTTTGAAAATTCTAGAGAGAATTTTAAAAGCTTCAACAGAATTTCAACAATTTTGAGAGGGATTTGAAAAATTTCAATGGGAATGGGAAGAATTGGGACAAAAATTGGAAAATTTTGAAGGGACTTTGAAAAAATGTCAACTGGAATTTTAGCCATTTTTTGACGTGAAATTGTAAACGTGGAAATGGATTTTGAAAATTCTAGAGAGAATTTTAAAAGCTTCAAGAGAATTTCTACAATTTTGAGAGGGATTTGAAAAGTTTCAATGGGAATGGAAAGAATTGGGACAAAAATTGGAAAATTTTTAAGGGACTTTGAAAAAATTTCAACTGGAATTTTAGCATTTTTTTTATGTGAAATTGTAAACATGTGGACATGGATTTTGAAAATTCTAGAGAGAATTTTAAAAGCTTCAACAGAATTTCAACACTTTTGAGAGGGATTTGAAAAGTTTCAATGGGAATGGGAAGAATTGGGACAAAAATTGGAAAATTTTTAAGGGACTTTGAAAAAATTTCAACTGGAATTTTAGCAATTTTTTTACGTGAAATTGTAAACATGTGGACATGGATTTTGAAAATTCTAGAGAGAATTTTAAAAGCTTCAACAGAATTTCAACAATTTTGAGAGGGATTTGAAAAGTTTCAATGGGAATGGGAAGAATTGGGACAAAAATTGGAAAATTTTTAAGGGACTTTGAAAAAATTTCAACTGGAATTTTAGCCATTTTTTGACGTGAAATTGTAAACATGTGGACATGGATTTTGAAAATTCTAGAGAGAATTTTAAAAGCTTCAAGAGAATTTCAACAATTTTGAGAGGGATTTGAAAAGTTTCAATGGGAATGGGAAGAATTGGGACAAAAATGGGAAAATTTTTAAGGGACTTTGAAAAAATTTCAACTGGAATTTTAGCCATTTTTTTATGTGAAATTGTAAACATGTGGACATGGATTTTGAAAATTCTAGAGAGAATTTTAAAAGCTTCAAGAGAATTTCAACAATTTTGAGAGGGATTTGAAAAGTTTCAATGGGAATGGGAAGAATTGGGACAAAAATTGGAAAATTTTTAAGGGACTTTGAAAAAATTTCAACTGGAATTTTAGCATTTTTTTTACGTGAAATTAGGAACATGTGGACATGGATTTTGAAAATTCTAGAGAGAATTTTAAAAGCTTCAACAGAATTTCAACAATTTTGAGAGGGATTTGAAAAGTTTCAATGGGAATGGGAAGAATTGGGACAAAAATTGGAAAATTTTTAAGGGACTTTGAAAAAATTTCAACTGGAATTTTAGCAATTTTTTTATGTGAAATTGTAAACATGTGGACATGGATTTTGAAAATTCTAGAGAGAATTTTAAAAGCTTCAACAGAATTTCAACAATTTTGAGATGGATTTGAACAGTTTCAATGGGAATGGGAAGAATTGGGACAAAAATTGGAAAATTTTTAAGGGACTTTGAAAAAATTTCAACTGGAATTTTAGCCATTTTTTGACGTGAAATTGTAAACGTGGAAATGGATTTTGAAAATTCTAGAGAGAATTTTAAAAGCTTCAAGAGAATTTCTACAATTTTGAGAGGGATTTGAAAAGTTTCAATGGGAATGGGAAGAATTGGGACATAAATTGGAAAATTTTTAAGGGACTTTGAAAAAATTTCAACTGGAATTTTAGCAATTTTTTTATGTGAAATTGTAAACATGTGGACATGGATTTTGAAAATTCTAGAGAGAATTTTAAAAGCTTCAACAGAATTTCAACAATTTTGAGAGGGATTTGAAAAGTTTCAATGGGAATGGGAAGAATTGGGACAAAAATTGGAAAATTTTTAAGGGACTTGGAAAAAATTTCAACTGGAATTTTAGCAATTTTTTTACGTGAAATTGTAAACATGTGGACATGGATTTTGAAAATTCTAGAGAGAATTTTAAAAGCTTCAACAGAATTTCAACAATTTTGAGAGGGATTTGAAAAATTTCAATGGGAATGGGAAGAATTGGGACAAAAATTGGAAAATTTTTAAGGGACTTTGAAAAAATTTCAACTGGAATTTTAGCCATTTTTTGACGTGAAATTGTAAACGTGGAAATGGATTTTGAAAATTCTAGAGAGAATTTTAAAAGCTTCAAGAGAATTTCTACAATTTTGAGAGGGATTTGAAAAGTTTCAATGGGAATGGGAAGAATTGGGACAAAAATTGGAAAATTTTTAAGGGACTTTGAAAAAATTTCAACTGGAATTTTAGCATTTTTTTTATGTGAAATTGTAAACATGTGGACATGGATTTTGAAAATTCTAGAGAGAATTTTAAAAGCTTCAACAGAATTTCAACACTTTTGAGAGGGATTTGAAAAGTTTCAATGGGAATGGGAAGAATTGGGACAAAAATTGGAAAATTTTTCAGGGACTTTGAAAAAATTTCAACTGGAATTTTAGCAATTTTTTGACGTGAAATTGTAAACATGTGGACATGGATTTTGAAAATTCTAGAGAGAATTTTAAAAGCTTCAAGAGAATTTCTACAATTTTGAGAGGATTTGAAAAGTTTCCATGGGAATGGGAAGAATTGGGACAAAAATTGGAAAATTTTTAAGGGACTTTGAAAAAATTTCAACTGGAATTTTAGCAATTTTTTTATGTGAAATTGTAAACATGTGGACATGGATTTTGAAAATTCTAGAGAGAATTTTAAAAGCTTCAACAGAATTTCAACAATTTTGAGAGGGATTTGAAAAGTTTCAATGGGAATGGGAAGAATTGGGACAAAATTGGAAAATTTTTAAGGGACTTTGAAAAAATTGCAACTGGAATTTTAGCCATTTTTTTATGTGAAATTGTAAACATGTGGACATGGATTTTGAAAATTCTAGAGAGAATTTTAAAAGCTTCAACAGAATTTCAACAATTTTGAGAGGGATTTGAAAAGTTTCAATGCGAATGGGAAGAATTGGGACAAAAATTGGAAAATTTTTAAGGGACTTTGAAAAAATTTCAACTGGAATTTTAGCCATTTTTTGACGTGAAATTGTAAACATGTGGACATGGATTTTGAAAATTCTAGAGAGAATATTAAAAGCTTCAAGAGAATTTCAACAATTTTGAGAGGGATTTGAAAAGTTTCAATGGGAATGGGAAGAATTGGGACAAAAATTGGAAAATTTTTAAGGGACTTTGAAAAAATTTCAACTGGAATTTTAGCCATTTTTTGACGTGAAATTGTAAACATGTGGACATGGATTTTGAAAATTCTAGAGAGAATTTTAAAAGCTTCAAGAGAATTTCAACAATTTTGAGAGGGATTTGAAAAGTTTCAATGGGAATGGGAAGAATTGGGACAAAAATTGGAAAATTTTTAAGGGACTTTGAAAAAATTTCAACTGGAATTTTAGCATTTTTTTTACGTGAAATTGTGAACATGTGGACATGGATTTTGAAAATTCTAGAGAGAATTTTAAAAGCTTCAACAGAATTTCAACAATTTTGAGAGGGATTTGAAAAGTTTCAATGGGAATGGGAAGAATTGGGACAAAAATTGGAAAATTTTTAAGGGACTTTGAAAAAATTTCAACTGGAATTTTAGCATTTTTTTTACGTGAAATTGTAAACATGTGGACATGGATTTTGAAAATTCTAGAGAGAATTTTAAAAGCTTTAACAGAATTTCTACAATTTTGAGAGGGATTTGAAAAGTTTCAATGGGAATGGGAAGAATTGGGACAAAAATTGGAAAATTTTTAAGGGACTTTGAAAAAATTTCAACTGGAATTTTAGCAATTTTTTGACGTGAAATTGTGAACATGTGGACATGGATTTTGAAAATTCTAGAGAGAATTTTAAAAGCTTCAGCAGAATTTCAACAATTTTGAGAGTGATTTGAAAAGTTTCAATGGGAATGGGAAGAATTGGGACAAAAATTGGAAAATTTTTAAGGGACTTTGAAAAAATTTCAACTGGAATTTTAGCAATTTTTTTACGTGAAATTGTAAACATGTGGACATGGATTTTGAAAATTCTAGAGAGAATTTTAAAAGTTTCAACAGAATTTCAACAATTTTGAAAGGGATTTGAAAAGTTTCAATGGGAATGGGAAGAATTGGGACAAAAATTGGAAAATTTTTAAGGGACTTTGAAAAAATTGCAACTGGAATTTTAGCCATTTTTTGACGTGAAATTGTAAACATGTGGACATGGATTTTGAAAATTCTAGAGAGAATTTTAAAAGCTTCAAGAGAATTTCAACAATTTTGAGAGGGATTTGAAAAATTTCAATGGGAATGGGAAGAATTGGGACAAAAATTGGAAAATTTTTAAGGGACTTTGAAAAAATTTCAACTGGAATTTTAGCCATTTTTTGATGTGAAATTGTAAACGTGGACATGGATTTTGAAAATTCTAGAGAGAATTTTAAAAGCTTCAAGAGAATTTCAACAAATTTGAGAGGGATTTGAAAAGTTTCAATGGGAATGGGAAGAATTGGGACAAAAATTGGAAAATTTTTAAGGGACTTTGAAAAAATTTCAACTGGAATTTTAGCATTTTTTTTACGTGAAATTGTAAACATGTGGACATGGATTTTGAAAATTCTAGAGAGAATTTTAAAAGCTTCAACAGAATTTCAACAATTTTGAGAGGGATTTGAAAAGTTTCAATGCGAATGGGAAGAATTGGGACAAAAATTGGAAATTTTTAAGGGACTTTGAAAAAATTTCAACTGGAATTTTAGCCATTTTTTTACTTGAAATTGTAAACATGTGGACATGGATTTTGAAAATTCTAGAGAGAATTTTAAAAGCTTTAACAGAATTTCTACAATTTTGAGAGGGATTTGAAAAGTTTCAATGGGAATGGGAAGAATTGGGACAAAAATTGGAAAATTTTTAAGGGACTTTGAAAAAATTTCAACTGGAATTTTAGCAATTTTTTGACGTGAAATTGTAAACATGTGGACATGGATTTTGAAAATTCTAGAGAGAATTTTAAAAGCTTCAAGAGAATTTCAACAATTTTGAGAGGGATTTGAAAAGTTTCAATGGGAATGGGAAGAATTGGGACAAAAATTGGAAAATTTTTAAGGGACTTTGAAAAAATTTCAACTGGAATTTTAGCCATTTTTTGACGTGAAATTGTAAACATGTGGACATGGATTTTGAAAATTCTAGAGAGAATTTTAAAAGCTTCAACAGAATTTCAACAATTTTGAGAGGGATTTGAAAAGTTTCAATGGGAATGGGAAGAATTGGGACAAAAATTGGAAAATTTTTAAGGGACTTTGAAAAAATTTCAACTGGAATTTTAGCAATTTTTGACGTGAAATTGTAAACATGTGGACATGGATTTTGAAAATTCTAGAGAGAATTTTAAAAGCTTCAACAGAATTTCAACAATTTTGAGAGGGATTTGAAAAGTTTCAATGGGAATGGGAAGAATTGGGACAAAAATTGGAAAATTTTTAAGGGACTTTGAAAAAATTTCAACTGGAATTTTAGCAATTTTTTTATGTGAAATTGTAAACATGTGGACATGGATTTTGAAAATTCTAGAGAGAATTTTAAAAGCTTCAACAGAATTTCAACAATTTTGAGAGATTTGAAAAGTTTCAATGGGAATGGGAAGAATTGGGACAAAAATTGGAAAATTTTTAAGGGACTTTGAAAAAATTTCAACTGGAATTTTAGCCATTTTTTGACGTGAAATTGTAAACATGTGGACATGGATTTTGAAAATTCTAGAGAGAATTTTAAAAGCTTCAACAGAATTTCAACAATTTTGAGAGGGATTTGAAAAGTTTCAATGGGAATGGGAAGAATTGGAACAAAAATTGGAAAATTTTTAAGGGACTTTGAAAAAATTTCAACTGGAATTTTAGCCATTTTTTGACGTGAAATTGTAAACATGTGGACATGGATTTTGAAAATTCTAGAGAGAATTTTAAAAGCTTCAAGAGAATTTCAACAATTTTGAGAGGGATTTGAAAAGTTTCAATGGGAATGGGAAGAATTGGGACAAAAATTGGAAAATTTTTAAGGGACTTTGAAAAAATTTCAACTGGAATTTTAGCAATTTTTTTATGTGAAATTGTAAACATGTGGACATGGATTTTGAAAATTCTAGAGAGAATTTTAAAAGCTTCAACAGAATTTCTACAATTTTGAGAGGGATTTGAAAAGTTTCAATGGGAATGGGAAGAATTGGGACAAAAATTGGAAAATTTTTAAGGGACTTTGAAAAAATTTCAACTGGAATTTTAGCAATTTTTTTATGTGAAATTGTAAACATGTGGACATGGATTTTGAAAATTCTAGAGAGAATTTTAAAAGCTTCAACAGAATTTCAACAATTTTGAGATGGATTTGAAAAGTTTCAATGGGAATGGGAAGAATTGGGACAAAAATTGGAAAATTTTTAAGGGACTTTGAAAAAATTTCAACTGGAATTTTAGCAACTTTTTCTACGTGAAATTGTAAACATGTGGACATGGATTTTGAAAATTCTAGACAGAATTTTAAAAGCTTCAGCAGAATTTCAACAATTTTGAGAGGGATTTGAAAAGTTTCAATGGGAATGGGAAGAATTGGGACAAAAATTGGAAAATTTTTAAGGGACTTTGAAAAAATTTCAACTGGAATTTTAGCATTTTTTTTACGTGAAATTGTAAACATGTGGACATGGATTTTGAAAATTCTAGAGAGAATTTTAAAAGCTTCAACAGAATTTCTACAATTTTGAGAGGGATTTGAAAAGTTTCAATGGGAATGGGAAGAATTGGGACAAAAATTGGAAAACTTTTAAGGGACTTTGAAAAAATTTCAACTGGAATTTTAGCCATTTTTTGACGTGAAATTGTAAACATGTGGACATGGATTTTGAAAATTCTAGAGAGAATTTTAAAAGCTTCAACAGAATTTCAACAATTTTGAGAGGGATTTGAAAAGTTTCAATGGGAATGGGAAGAATTGGAACAAAAATTGGAAAATTTTTAAGGAACTTTGAAAAAATTTCAACTGGAATTTTAGCCATTTTTTGACGTGAAATTGTAAACATGTGGACATGGATTTTGAAAATTCTAGAGAGAATTTTAAAAGCTTCAAGAGAATTTCAACAATTTTGAGAGGGATTTGAAAAGTTTCAATGGGAATGGGAAGAATTGGGACAAAAATTGGAAAATTTTTAAGGGACTTTGAAAAAATTTCAACTGGAATTTTAGCAATTTTTTTATGTGAAATTGTAAACATGTGGACATGGATTTTGAAAATTCTAGAGAGAATTTTAAAAGCTTCAACAGAATTTCTACAATTTTGAGAGGGATTTGAAAAGTTTCAATGGGAATGGGAAGAATTGGGACAAAAATTGGAAAATTTTTAAGGGACTTTGAAAAAATTTCAACTGGAATTTTAGCATTTTTTTTACGTGAAATTGTAAACATGTGGACATGGATTTTGAAAATTCTAGAGAGAATTTTAAAAGCTTCAACAGAATTTCAACAATTTTGAGAGGGATTTGAAAAGTTTCAATGCGAATGGGAAGAATTGGGACAAAAATTGGAAAATTTTTAAGGGACTTTGAAAAAATTTCAACTGGAATTTTAGCCATTTTTTTACTTGAAATTGTAAACATGTGGACATGGATTTTGAAAATTCTAGAGAGAATTTTAAAAGCTTTAACAGAATTTCTACAATTTTGAGAGGGATTTGAAAAGTTTCAATGGGAATGGGAAGAATTGGGACAAAAATTGGAAAATTTTTAAGGGACTTTGAAAAAATTTCAACTGGAATTTTAGCAATTTTTTGACGTGAAATTGTAAACATGTGGACATGGATTTTGAAAATTCTAGAGAGAATTTTAAAAGCTTCAAGAGAATTTCAACAATTTTGAGAGGGATTTGAAAAGTTTCAATGGGAATGGGAAGAATTGGGACAAAAATTGGAAAATTTTTAAGGGACTTTGAAAAAATTTCAACTGGAATTTTAGCCATTTTTTTATGTGAAATTGTAAACATGTGGACATGGATTTTGAAAATTCTAGAGAGAATTTTAAAAGCTTCAACAGAATTTCAACAATTTTGAGAGGGATTTGAAAAGTTTCAATGGGAATGGGAAGAATTGGGACAAAAATTGGAAAATTTTTAAGGGACTTTGAAAAAATTTCAACTGGAATTTTAGCAATTTTTTGACGTGAAATTGTAAACATGTGGACATGGATTTTGAAAATTCTAGAGAGAATTTTAAAAGCTTCAACAGAATTTCAACAATTTTGAGAGGGATTTGAAAAGTTTCAATGGGAATGGGAAGAATTGGGACAAAAATTGGAAAATTTTTAAGGGACTTTGAAAAAATTTCAACTGGAATTTTAGCAATTTTTTTATGTGAAATTGTAAACATGTGGACATGGATTTTGAAAATTCTAGAGAGAATTTTAAAAGCTTCAACAGAATTTCAACAATTTTGAGAGGGATTTGAAAAGTTTCAATGGGAATGGGAAGAATTGGGACAAAAATTGGAAAATTTTTAAGGGACTTTGAAAAAATTTCAACTGGAATTTTAGCCATTTTTTGACGTGAAATTGTAAACATGTGGACATGGATTTTGAAAATTCTAGAGAGAATTTTAAAAGCTTCAACAGAATTTCAACAATTTTGAGAGGGATTTGAAAAGTTTCAATGGGAATGGGAAGAATTGGAACAAAAATTGGAAAATTTTTAAGGGACTTTGAAAAAATTTCAACTGGAATTTTAGCCATTTTTTGACGTGAAATTGTAAACATGTGGACATGGATTTTGAAAATTCTAGAGAGAATTTTAAAAGCTTCAAGAGAATTTCAACAATTTTGAGAGGGATTTGAAAAGTTTCAATGGGAATGGGAAGAATTGGGACAAAAATTGGAAAATTTTTAAGGGACTTTGAAAAAATTTCAACTGGAATTTTAGCAATTTTTTTATGTGAAATTGTAAACATGTGGACATGGATTTTGAAAATTCTAGAGAGAATTTTAAAAGCTTCAACAGAATTTCTACAATTTTGAGAGGGATTTGAAAAGTTTCAATGGGAATGGGAAGAATTGGGACAAAAATTGGAAAATTTTTAAGGGACTTTGAAAAAATTTCAACTGGAATTTTAGCAATTTTTTTTATGTGAAATTGTAAACATGTGGACATGGATTTTGAAAATTCTAGAGAGAATTTTAAAAGCTTCAACAGAATTTCAACAATTTTGAGATGGATTTGAAAAGTTTCAATGGGAATGGGAAGAATTGGGACAAAAATTGGAAAATTTTTAAGGGACTTTGAAAAAATTTCAACTGGAATTTTAGCAACTTTTTCTACGTGAAATTGTAAACATGTGGACATGGATTTTGAAAATTCTAGACAGAATTTTAAAAGCTTCAGCAGAATTTCAACAATTTTGAGAGGGATTTGAAAAGTTTCAATGGGAATGGGAAGAATTGGGACAAAAATTGGAAAATTTTTAAGGGACTTTGAAAAAATTTCAACTGGAATTTTAGCATTTTTTTTACGTGAAATTGTAAACATGTGGACATGGATTTTGAAAATTCTAGAGAGAATTTTAAAAGCTTCAACAGAATTTCTACAATTTTGAGAGGGATTTGAAAAGTTTCAATGGGAATGGGAAGAATTGGGACAAAAATTGGAAAACTTTTAAGGGACTTTGAAAAAATTTCAACTGGAATTTTAGCCATTTTTTGACGTGAAATTGTAAACATGTGGACATGGATTTTGAAAATTCTAGAGAGAATTTTAAAAGCTTCAACAGAATTTCAACAATTTTGAGAGGGATTTGAAAAGTTTCAATGGGAATGGGAAGAATTGGAACAAAAATTGGAAAATTTTTAAGGAACTTTGAAAAAATTTCAACTGGAATTTTAGCCATTTTTTGACGTGAAATTGTAAACATGTGGACATGGATTTTGAAAATTCTAGAGAGAATTTTAAAAGCTTCAAGAGAATTTCAACAATTTTGAGAGGGATTTGAAAAGTTTCAATGGGAATGGGAAGAATTGGGACAAAAATTGGAAAATTTTTAAGGGACTTTGAAAAAATTTCAACTGGAATTTTAGCAATTTTTTTATGTGAAATTGTAAACATGTGGACATGGATTTTGAAAATTCTAGAGAGAATTTTAAAAGCTTCAACAGAATTTCTACAATTTTGAGAGGGATTTGAAAAGTTTCAATGGGAATGGGAAGAATTGGGACAAAAATTGGAAAATTTTTAAGGGACTTTGAAAAAATTTCAACTGGAATTTTAGCAATTTTTTTATGTGAAATTGTAAACATGTGGACATGGATTTTGAAAATTCTAGAGAGAATTTTAAAAGCTTCAAGAGAATTTCAACAATTTTGAGAGGGATTTGAAAAATTTCAATGGGAATGGGAAGAATTGGGACATAAATTGGAAAATTTTTAAGGGACTTTGAAAAAATTTCAACTGGAATTTTAGCCATTTTTTGACGTGAAATTGTAAACATGTGGACATGGATTTTGAAAATTCTAGAGAGAATTTTAAAAGCTTCAAGAGAATTTCAACAATTTTGAGAGGGATTTGAAAGGTTTCAATGGGAATGGGAAGAATTGGGACAAAAATTGGAAAATTTTTAAGGGACTTTGAAAAAATTTCAACTGGAATTTTAGCAATTTTTTTATGTGAAATTGTAAACATGTGGACATGGATTTTGAAAATTCTAGAGAGAATTTTAAAAGCTTCAAGAGAATTTCAACAATTTTGAGAGGGATTTGAAAAATTTCAATGGGAATGGGAAGAATTGGGACATAAATTGGAAAATTTTTAAGGGACTTTGAAAAAATTTCAACTGGAATTTTAGCCATTTTTTGATGTGAAATTGTAAACGTGGACATGGATTTTGAAAATTCTAGAGAGAATTTTAAAAGCTTTAACAGAATTTCTACAATTTTGAGAGGGATTTGAAAAGTTTCAATGGGAATGGGAAGAATTGGGACAAAAATTGGAAAATTTTTAAGGAACTTTGAAAAAATTTCAACTGGAATTTTAGCCATTTTTTGACGTGAAATTGTAAACATGTGGACATGGATTTTGAAAATTCTAGAGAGAATTTTAAAAGCTTCAAGAGAATTTCAACAATTTTGAGAGGGATTTGAAAAGTTTCAATGGGAATGGGAAGAATTGGGACAAAAATTGGAAAATTTTTAAGGGACTTTGAAAAAATTTCAACTGGAATTTTAGCCATTTTTTGACGTGAAATTGTAAACATGTGGCCATGGATTTTGAAAATTCTAGAGAGAATTTTAAAAGCTTCAAGAGAATTTCAACAATTTTGAGAGGGATTTGAAAAGTTTCAATGGGAATGGGAAGAATTGGGACAAAAATTGGAAAATTTTTAAGGGACTTTGAAAAAATTTCAACTGGAATTTTAGCCATTTTTTGACGTGAAATTGTAAACATGTGGACATGGATTTTGAAAATTCTAGAGAGAATTTTAAAAGCTTCAACAGAATTTCTACAATTTTTAGAGGGATTTGAAAAGTTTCAATGGGAATGGGAAGAATTGGGACAAAAATTGGAAAACTTTTAAGGGACTTTGAAAAAATTTCAACTGGAATTTTAGCCATTTTTTGACGTGAAATTGTAAACATGTGGACATGGATTTTGAAAATTCTAGAGAGAATTTTAAAAGCTTCAACAGAATTTCAACAATTTTGAGAGGGATTTGAAAAGTTTCAATGGGAATGGGAAGAATTGGAACAAAAATTGGAAAATTTTTAAGGAACTTTGAAAAAATTTCAACTGGAATTTTAGCCATTTTTTGACGTGAAATTGTAAACATGTGGCCATGGATTTTGAAAATTCTAGAGAGAATTTTAAAAGCTTCAAGAGAATTTCAACAATTTTGAGAGGGATTTGAAAAGTTTCAATGGGAATGGGAAGAATTGGGACAAAAATTGGAAAATTTTTAAGGGACTTTGAAAAAATTTCAACTGGAATTTTAGCAATTTTTTTATGTGAAATTGTAAACATGTGGACATGGATTTTGAAAATTCTAGAGAGAATTTTAAAAGCTTCAACAGAATTTCTACAATTTTGAGAGGGATTTGAAAAGTTTCAATGGGAATGGGAAGAATTGGGACAAAAATTGGAAAATTTTTAAGGGACTTTGAAAAAATTTCAACTGGAATTTTAGCAATTTTTTTATGTGAAATTGTAAACATGTGGACATGGATTTTGAAAATTCTAGAGAGAATTTTAAAAGCTTCAAGAGAATTTCAACAATTTTGAGAGGGATTTGAAAAATTTCAATGGGAATGGGAAGAATTGGGACATAAATTGGAAAATTTTTAAGGGACTTTGAAAAAATTTCAACTGGAATTTTAGCCATTTTTTTATGTGAAATTGTAAACGTGGACATGGATTTTGAAAATTCTAGAGAGAATTTTAAAAGCTTTAACAGAATTTCTACAATTTTGAGAGGGATTTGAAAAGTTTCAATGGGAATGGGAAGAATTGGGACAAAAATTGGAAAATTTTTAAGGGACTTTGAAAAAATTTCAACTGGAATTTTAGCCATTTTTTGACGTGAAATTGTGAACATGTGGACATGGATTTTGAAAATTCTAGAGAGAATTTTAAAAGCTTCAGCAGAATTTCAACAATTTTGAGAGTGATTTGAAAAGTTTCAATGGGAATGGGAAGAATTGGGACAAAAATTGGAAAATTTTTAAGGGACTTTGAAAAAATTTCAACTGGAATTTTAGCAATTTTTTTACGTGAAATTGTAAACATGTGGACATGGATTTTGAAAATTCTAGAGAGAATTTTAAAAGTTTCAACAGAATTTCAACAATTTTGAAAGGGATTTGAAAAGTTTCAATGGGAATGGGAAGAATTGGGACAAAAATTGGAAAATTTTTAAGGGACTTTGAAAAAATTTCAACTGGAATTTTAGCCATTTTTTGACGTGAAATTGTAAACATGTGGACATGGATTTTGAAAATTCTAGAGAGAATTTTAAAAGCTTCAAGAGAATTTCAACAATTTTGAGAGGGATTTGAAAAATTTCAATGGGAATGGGAAGAATTGGGACAAAAATTGGAAAATTTTTAAGGGACTTTGAAAAAATTTCAACTGGAATTTTAGCCATTTTTTGATGTGAAATTGTAAACGTGGACATGGATTTTGAAAATTCTAGAGAGAATTTTAAAAGCTTCAAGAGAATTTCAACAATTTTGAGAGGGATTTGAAAAGTTTCAATGGGAATGGGAAGAATTGGGACAAAAATTGGAAAATTTTTAAGGGACTTTGAAAAAATTTCAACTGGAATTTTAGCATTTTTTTTACGTGAAATTGTAAACATGTGGACATGGATTTTGAAAATTCTAGAGAGAATTTTAAAAGCTTCAAGAGAATTTCAACAATTTTGAGAGGGATTTGAAAAGTTTCAATGCGAATGGGAAGAATTGGGACAAAAATTGGAAAATTTTTAAGGGACTTTGAAAAAATTTCAACTGGAATTTTAGCCATTTTATTACGTGAAATTGTAAACATGTGGACATGGATTTTGAAAATTCTAGAGAGAATTTTAAAAGCTTCAACAGAATTTCAACAATTTTGAGAGGGATTTGAAAAGTTTCAATGGGAATGGGAAGAATTGGAACAAAAATTGTAAAATTTTTAAGGAACTTTGAAAAAATTTCAACTGGAATTTTAGCCATTTTTTTACTTGAAATTGTAAACATGTGGACATGGATTTTGAAAATTCTAGAGAGAATTTTAAAAGCTTCAAGACAATTTCAACAATTTTGAGAGGGATTTGAAAAGTTTCAATGGGAATGGGAAGAATTGGGACAAAAATTGGAAAATTTTTAAGGGACTTTGAAAAAATTTCAACTGGAATTTTAGCAATTTTTTGACGTGAAATTGTAAACATGTGGACATGGATTTTGAAAATTCTAGAGAGAATTTTAAAAGCTTCAAGAGAATTTCAACAATTTTGAGAGGGATTTGAAAAGTTTCAATGGGAATGGGAAGAATTGGGACAAAAATTGGAAAATTTTTAAGGGACTTTGAAAAAATTTCAACTGGAATTTTAGCAATTTTTTTATGTGAAATTGTAAACATGTGGACATGGATTTTGAAAATTCTAGAGAGAATTTTAAAAGCTTCAACAGAATTTCAACAATTTTGAGAGGGATTTGAAAAGTTTCAATGGGAATGGGAAGAATTGGGACAAAAATTGGAAAATTTTTAAGGGACTTTGAAAAAATTTCAACTGGAATTTTAGCAATTTTTTGACGTGAAATTGTAAACATGTGGACATGGATTTTGAAAATTCTAGAGAGAATTTTAAAAGCTTCAAGAGAATTTCAACAATTTTGAGAGGGATTTGAAAAGTTTCAATGGGAATGGGAAGAATTGGGACAAAAATTGGAAAATTTTTAAGGGACTTTGAAAAATTTCAACTGGAATTTTAGCAATTTTTTTATGTGAAATTGTAAACATGTGGACATGGATTTTGAAAATTCTAGAGAGAATTTTAAAAGCTTCAACAGAATTTCAACAATTTTGAGAGGGATTTGAAAAGTTTCAATGGGAATGGGAAGAATTGGGACAAAAATTGGAAAATTTTTAAGGGACTTTGAAAAAATTTCAACTGGAATTTTAGCCATTTTTTGACGTGAAATTGTAAACATGTGGACATGGATTTTGAAAATTCTAGAGAGAATTTTAAAAGCTTCAACAGAATTTCAACAATTTTGAGAGGGATTTGAAAAGTTTCAATGGGAATGGGAAGAATTGGAACAAAAATTGGAAAATTTTTAAGGGACTTTGAAAAAATTTCAACTGGAATTTTAGCCATTTTTTGACGTGAAATTGTAAACATGTGGACATGGATTTTGAAAATTCTAGAGAGAATTTTAAAAGCTTCAAGAGAATTTCAACAATTTTGAGAGGGATTTGAAAAGTTTCAATGGGAATGGGAAGAATTGGGACAAAAATTGGAAAATTTTTAAGGGACTTTGAAAAAATTTCAACTGGAATTTTAGCAATTTTTTTATGTGAAATTGTAAACATGTGGACATGGATTTTGAAAATTCTAGAGAGAATTTTAAAAGCTTCAACAGAATTTCTACAATTTTGAGAGGGATTTGAAAAGTTTCAATGGGAATGGGAAGAATTGGGACAAAAATTGGAAAATTTTTAAGGGACTTTGAAAAAATTTCAACTGGAATTTTAGCAATTTTTTTATGTGAAATTGTAAACATGTGGACATGGATTTTGAAAATTCTAGAGAGAATTTTAAAAGCTTCAACAGAATTTCAACAATTTTGAGATGGATTTGAAAAGTTTCAATGGGAATGGGAAGAATTGGGACAAAAATTGGAAAATTTTTAAGGGACTTTGAAAAAATTTCAACTGGAATTTTAGCAACTTTTTCTACGTGAAATTGTAAACATGTGGACATGGATTTTGAAAATTCTAGACAGAATTTTAAAAGCTTCAGCAGAATTTCAACAATTTTGAGAGGGATTTGAAAAGTTTCAATGGGAATGGGAAGAATTGGGACAAAAATTGGAAAATTTTTAAGGGACTTTGAAAAAATTTCAACTGGAATTTTAGCATTTTTTTTACGTGAAATTGTAAACATGTGGACATGGATTTTGAAAATTCTAGAGAGAATTTTAAAAGCTTCAACAGAATTTCTACAATTTTGAGAGGGATTTGAAAAGTTTCAATGGGAATGGGAAGAATTGGGACAAAAATTGGAAAACTTTTAAGGGACTTTGAAAAAATTTCAACTGGAATTTTAGCCATTTTTTGACGTGAAATTGTAAACATGTGGACATGGATTTTGAAAATTCTAGAGAGAATTTTAAAAGCTTCAACAGAATTTCAACAATTTTGAGAGGGATTTGAAAAGTTTCAATGGGAATGGGAAGAATTGGAACAAAAATTGGAAAATTTTTAAGGAACTTTGAAAAAATTTCAACTGGAATTTTAGCCATTTTTTGACGTGAAATTGTAAACATGTGGACATGGATTTTGAAAATTCTAGAGAGAATTTTAAAAGCTTCAAGAGAATTTCAACAATTTTGAGAGGGATTTGAAAAGTTTCAATGGGAATGGGAAGAATTGGGACAAAAATTGGAAAATTTTTAAGGGACTTTGAAAAAATTTCAACTGGAATTTTAGCAATTTTTTTATGTGAAATTGTAAACATGTGGACATGGATTTTGAAAATTCTAGAGAGAATTTTAAAAGCTTCAACAGAATTTCTACAATTTTGAGAGGGATTTGAAAAGTTTCAATGGGAATGGGAAGAATTGGGACAAAAATTGGAAAATTTTTAAGGGACTTTGAAAAAATTTCAACTGGAATTTTAGCAATTTTTTTATGTGAAATTGTAAACATGTGGACATGGATTTTGAAAATTCTAGAGAGAATTTTAAAAGCTTCAAGAGAATTTCAACAATTTTGAGAGGGATTTGAAAAATTTCAATGGGAATGGGAAGAATTGGGACATAAATTGGAAAATTTTTAAGGGACTTTGAAAAAATTTCAACTGGAATTTTAGCCATTTTTTTATGTGAAATTGTAAACGTGGACATGGATTTTGAAAATTCTAGAGAGAATTTTAAAAGCTTCAAGAGAATTTCAACAATTTTGAGAGGGATTTGAAAAGTTTCAATGGGAATGGGAAGAATTGGGACAAAAATTGGAAAATTTTTAAGGGACTTTGAAAAAATTTCAACTGGAATTTTAGCCATTTTTTGACGTGAAATTGTAAACATGTGGCCATGGATTTTGAAAATTCTAGAGAGAATTTTAAAAGCTTCAAGAGAATTTCAACAATTTTGAGAGGGATTTGAAAAGTTTCAATGGGAATGGGAAGAATTGGGACAAAAATTGGAAAATTTTTAAGGGACTTTGAAAAAATTTCAACTGGAATTTTAGCCATTTTTTGACGTGAAATTGTAAACATGTGGCCATGGATTTTGAAAATTCTAGAGAGAATTTTAAAAGCTTCAACAGAATTTCAACAATTTTGAGAGGGATTTGAAAAGTTTCAATGGGAATGGGAAGAATTGGGACAAAAATTGGAAAACTTTTAAGGGACTTTGAAAAAATTTCAACTGGAATTTTAGCCATTTTTTGACGTGAAATTGTAAACATGTGGACATGGATTTTGAAAATTCTAGAGAGAATTTTAAAAGCTTCAACAGAATTTCAACAATTTTGAGAGGGATTTGAAAAGTTTCAATGGGAATGGGAAGAATTGGGACAAAAATTGGAAAATTTTTAAGGAACTTTGAAAAAATTTCAACTGGAATTTTAGCCATTTTTTGACGTGAAATTGTAAACATGTGGACATGGATTTTGAAAATTCTAGAGAGAATTTTAAAAGCTTCAAGAGAATTTCAACAATTTTGAGAGGGATTTGAAAAAGTTTCAATGGGAATGGGAAGAATTGGGACAAAAATTGGAAAATTTTTAAGGGACTTTGAAAAAATTTCAACTGGAATTTTAGCAATTTTTTTATGTGAAATTGTAAACATGTGGACATGGATTTTGAAAATTCTAGAGAGAATTTTAAAAGCTTCAACAGAATTTCTACAATTTTGAGAGGGATTTGAAAAGTTTCAATGGGAATGGGAAGAATTGGGACAAAAATTGGAAAATTTTTAAGGGACTTTGAAAAAATTTCAACTGGAATTTTAGCAATTTTTTTATGTGAAATTGTAAACATGTGGACATGGATTTTGAAAATTCTAGAGAGAATTTTAAAAGCTTCAACAGAATTTCAACAATTTTGAGAGGGATTTGAAAAATTTCAATGGGAATGGGAAGAATTGGGACATAAATTGGAAAATTTTTAAGGGACTTTGAAAAAATTTCAACTGGAATTTTAGCCATTTTTTTATGTGAAATTGTAAACGTGGACATGGATTTTGAAAATTCTAGAGAGAATTTTAAAAGCTTTAACAGAATTTCTACAATTTTGAGAGGGATTTGAAAAGTTTCAATGGGAATGGGAAGAATTGGGACAAAAATTGGAAAATTTTTAAGGGACTTTGAAAAAATTTCAACTGGAATTTTAGCCATTTTTTGACGTGAAATTGTAAACATGTGGACATGGATTTTGAAAATTCTAGAGAGAATTTTAAAAGCTTCAACAGAATTTCAACAATTTTGAGAGGGATTTGAAAAGTTTCAATGGGAATGGGAAGAATTGGGACAAAAATTGGAAAATTTTTAAGGGACTTTGAAAAAATTTCAACTGGAATTTTAGCAATTTTTTTATGTGAAATTGTAAACATGTGGACATGGATTTTGAAAATTCTAGAGAGAATTTTAAAAGCTTCAACAGAATTTCTACAATTTTGAGAGGGATTTGAAAAGTTTCAATGGGAATGGGAAGAATTGGGACAAAAATTGGAAAATTTTTAAGGGACTTTGAAAAAATTTCAACTGGAATTTTAGCCATTTTTTGACGTGAAATTGTAAACATGTGGACATGGATTTTGAAAATTCTAGAGAGAATTTTAAAAGCTTCAACAGAATTTCAACAATTTTGAGAGGGATTTGAAAAGTTTCAATGGGAATGGGAAGAATTGGGACAAAAATTGGAAAATTTTTAAGGGACTTTGAAAAAATTTCAACTGGAATTTTAGCCATTTTGTTACGTGAAATTGTAAACATGTGGACATGGATTTTGAAAATTCTAGAGAGAATTTTAAAAGCTTCAACAGAATTTCAACAATTTTGAGAGGGATTTGAAAAGTTTCAATGGGAATGGGAAGAATTGGAACAAAAATTGTAAAATTTTTAAGGAACTTTGAAAAAATTTCAACTGGAATTTTAGCAATTTTTTTATGAGAAATTGTGAACATGTGGACATGGATTTTGAAAATTCTAGAGAGAGTTTTAAAAGCTTCAACAGAATTTCAACAATTTTGAGAGGGATTTGAAAAGTTTCAATGGGAATGGGAAGAATTGGGACAAAAATTGGAAAATTTTTAAGGGACTTTGAAAAAATTTCAACTGGAATTTTAGCATTTTTTGACGTGAAATTGTAAACATGTGGACATGGATTTTGAAAATTCTAGAGAGAATTTTAAAAGCTTTAACAGAATTTCTACAATTTTGAGAGGGATTTGAAAAATTTCAATGGGAATGGGAAGAATTGGGACAAAAATTGGAAAATTTTTAAGGGACTTTGAAAAAATTTCAACTGGAATTTTAGCAATTTTTTGACGTGAAATTGTAAACATGTGGACATGGATTTTGAAAATTCTAGAGAGAATTTTAAAAGCTTTAACAGAATTTCTACAATTTTGAGAGGGATTTGAAAAGTTTCAATGGGAATGGGAAGAATTGGGACAAAAATTGGAAAATTTTTAAGGGACTTTGAAAAAATTTCAACTGGAATTTTAGCCATTTTTTTATGTGAAATTGTAAACATGTGGACATGGATTTTGAAAATTCTAGAGAGAATTTTAAAAGCTTCAACAGAATTTCAACAATTTTGAGAGGGATGATTTGAAATGTTTCAATGGGAATGGGAAGAATTGGGACAAAAATTGGAAAATTTTTAAGGGACTTTGAAAAATTTCAACTGGAATTTTAGCAATTTTTTTATGTGAAATTGTAAACATGTGGCCATGGATTTTGAAAATTCTAGAGAGAATTTTAAAAGCTTCAACAGAATTTCAACAATTTTGAGAGGGATTTGAAAAGTTTCAATGGGAATGGGAAGAATTGGGACAAAAATTGGAAAATTTTTAAGGGACTTTGAAAAAATTTCAACTGGAATTTTAGCAATTTTTTTATGAGAAATTGTGAACATGTGGACATGGATTTTGAAAATTCTAGAGAGAGTTTTAAAAGCTTCAACAGAATTTCAACAATTTGGAGAGGGATTTGAAAAGTTTCAATGGGAATGGGAAGAATTGGGACAAAAATTGGAAAATTTTTAAGGGACTTTGAAAAATTTCAACTGGAATTTTAGCCATTTTTTTATGTGAAATTGTAAACATGTGGCCATGGATTTTGAAAATTGTAGAGAGAATTTTAAAAGCTTCAACAGAATTTCAACAATTTTGAGAGGGATTTGAAAAGTTTCAATGGGAATGGGAAGAATTGGGACAAAAATTGGAAAATTTTTAAGGGACTTTGAAAAATTTCAACTGGAATTTTAGCAATTTTTTTATGTGAAATTGTAAACATGTGGCCATGGATTTTGAAAATTCTAGAGAGAATTTGAAAAGCTTCAACAGAATTTCAACAATTTTGAGAGGGATTTGAAAAGTTTCAATGGGAATGGGAAGAATTGGGACAAAAATTGGAAAATTTTTAAGGGACTTTGAAAAAATTTCAACTGGAATTTTAGCCATTTTTTGACGTGAAATTGTAAACATGTGGACATGGATTTTGAAAATTCTAGAGAGAATTTTAAAAGCTTCAACAGAATTTCAAGAATTTTGACAGGGATTTGAAAAATTTCAATGGGAATGGGAAGAATTGGGACAAAAATTGGAAAATTTTTAAGGGACTTTGAAAAAATTTCAACTGGAATTTTAGCAATTTTTTGACGTGAAATTGTAAACATGTGGACATGGATTTTGAAAATTCTAGAGAGATTTTTAAAAGCTTTAACAGAATTTCTACAATTTTGAGAGGGATTTGAAAAGTTTCAATGGGAATGGGAAGAATTGGGACAAAAATTGGAAAATTTTTAAGGGACTTTGAAAAAATTTCAACTGGAATTTTAGCAATTTTTTTACGTGAAATTGTAAACATGTGGCCATGGATTTTGAAAATTCTAGAGAGAATTTTAAAAGCTTCAAGAGAATTTCAACAATTTTGAGAGGGATTTGAAAAGTTTCAATGGGAATGGGAAGAATTGGGACAAAAATTGGAAAATTTTTAAGGGACTTTGAAAAAATTTCAACTGGAATTTTAGCAATTTTTTTATGTGAAATTGTAAACATGTGGACATGGATTTTGAAAATTCTAGAGAGAATTTTAAAACCTTCAAGAGAATTTCAACAATTTTGAGAGGAATTTGAAAAGTTTCCATGGGAATGGGAAGAGTTGGGACAAAAATTGGAAAATTTTTAAGGGACTTTGAAAAAATTTCAACTGGAATTTTAGCAATTTTTTGACGTGAAATTGTAAACATGTGGACATGGATTTTGAAAATTCTAGAGAGAATTTTAAAAGCTTTAACAGAATTTCTACAATTTTGAGAGGGATTTGAAAAGTTTCAATGGGAATGGGAAGAATTGGGACAAAAATTGGAAAATTTTTAAGGGACTTTGAAAAAATTTCAACTGGAATTTTAGCAATTTTTTGACGTGAAATTGTAAACATGTGGACATGGATTTTGAAAATTCTAGAGAGAATTTTAAAAGCTTCAACAGAATTTCAACAATTTTGAAAGGGATTTGAAAAGTTTCAATGGGAATGGGAAGAATTGGGACAAAAATTGGAAAATTTTTAAGGGACTTTGAAAAAATTTCAACTGGAATTTTAGCCATTTTTTGATGTGAAATTGTAAACATGTGGACATGGATTTTGAAAATTCTAGAGAGAATTTTAAAAGCTTCAACAGAATTTCAACAATTTTGAGAGGGATTTGAAAAGTTTCAATGGGAATGGGAAGAATTGGGACAAAAATTGGAAAATTTTTAAGGGACTTTGAAAAAATTTCCACTGGAATTTTAGCAATTTTTTGACGTGAAATTGTAAACATGTGGACATGGATTTTGAAAATTCTAGAGAGAATTTTAAAAGCTTTAACAGAATTTCTACAATTTTGAGAGGGATTTGAAAAGTTTCAATGGGAATGGGAAGAATTGGGACAAAAATTGGAAAATTTTTAAGGGACTTTGAAAAAATTTCAACTGGAATTTTAGCAATTTTTTGACGTGAAATTGTAAACATGTGGCCATGGATTTTGAAAATTCTAGAGAGAATTTTAAAAGCTTCAACAGAATTTCAACAATTTTGAGAGGGATTTGAAAAGTTTCAATGGGAATGGGAAGAATTGGGACAAAAATTGGAAAATTTTTAAGGGACTTTGAAAAAATTTCAACTGGAATTTTAGCAGTTTTTTTATGAGAAATTGTGAACATGTGTACATGGATTTTGAAAATTCTAGAGAGAGTTTTAAAAGCTTCAACAGAATTTCAACAATTTTGAGAGGGATTTGAAAAGTTTCAGTGGGAATGGGAAGAATTGGGACAAAAATTGGAAAATTTTTAAGGGACTTTGAAAAAATTTCAACTGGAATTTTAGCAATTTTTTTACGTGAAATTGTAAACATGTGGCCATGGATTTTGAAAATTCTAGAGAGAATTTTAAAAGTTTCAACAGAATTTCAACAATTTTGAAAAGGATTTGAAAAATTTCAATGGGAATGGGAAGAATTGGGACAAAAATTGGAAAATTTTTAAGGGACTTTGAAAAAATTTCAACTGGAATTTTAGCAATTTTTTGACGTGAAATTGTAAACATGTGGACATGGATTTTGAAAATTCTAGAGAGAATTTTAAAAGCTTCAACAGAATTTCAACAATTTTGAGAGGGATTTGAAAAATTTCAATGGGAATGGGAAGAATTGGGACAAAAATTGGAAAATTTTTAAGGGACTTTGAAAAAATTTCAACTGGAATTTTAGCAATTTTTTGACGTGAAATTGTAAACGTGTGGACATGGATTTTGAAAATTCTAGAGAGAATTTTAAAAGCTTTAACAGAATTTCTACAATTTTGAGAGGGATTTGAAAAGTTTCAATGGGAATGGGAAGAATTGGGACAAAAATTGGAAAATTTTTAAGGGACTTTGAAAAAATTTCAACTGGAATTTTAGCCATTTTTTGACGTGAAATTGTAAACATGTGGACATGGATTTTGAAAATTCTAGAGAGAATTTTAAAAGCTTCAACAGAATTTCAACAATTTTGAGAGGGATATGAAATGTTTCAATGGGAATGGGAAGAATTGGGACAAAAATTGGAAAATTTTTAAGGGACTTTGAAAAAATTTCAACTGGAATTTTAGCAATTTTTTTATGTGAAATTGTAAACATGTGGCCATGGATTTTGAAAATTCTAGAGAGAATTTTAAAAGCTTCAACAGAATTTCAACAATTTTGAGAGGGATTTGAAAAGTTTCAATGGGAATGGGAAGAATTGGGACAAAAATTGGAAAATTTTTAAGGGACTTTGAAAAAATTTCAACTGGAATTTTAGCAATTTTTTTATGAGAAATTGTGAACATGTGGACATGGATTTTGAAAATTCTAGAGAGAATTTTAAAAGCTTCAACAGAATTTCTACAATTTTGAGAGGGATTTGAAAAGTTTCAATGGGAATGGGAAGAATTGGGACAAAAATTGGAAAATTTTTAAGGGACTTTGAAAAAATTTCAACTGGAATTTTAGCAATTTTTTTATGTGAAATTGTAAACATGTGGACATGGATTTTGAAAATTCTAGAGAGAATTTTAAAAGCTTCAACAGAATTTCTACAATTTTGAGAGGGATTTGAAAAGTTTCAATGGGAATGGGAAGAATTGGGACAAAAATTGGAAAATTTTTAAGGGACTTTGAAAAAATTTCAACTGGAATTTTAGCCATTTTTTGACGTGAAATTGTAAACATGTGGACATGGATTTTGAAAATTCTAGAGAGAATTTTAAAAGCTTCAACAGAATTTCAACAATTTTGAGAGGGATTTGAAAAGTTTCAATGGGAATGGGAAGAATTGGGACAAAAATTGGAAAATTTTTAAGGGACTTTGAAAAAATTTCAACTGGAATTTTAGCCATTTTGTTACGTGAAATTGTAAACATGTGGACATGGATTTTGAAAATTCTAGAGAGAATTTTAAAAGCTTCAACAGAATTTCAACAATTTTGAGAGGGATTTGAAAAGTTTCAATGGGAATGGGAAGAATTGGAACAAAAATTGTAAAATTTTTAAGGAACTTTGAAAAAATTTCAACTGGAATTTTAGCAATTTTTTTATGAGAAATTGTGAACATGTGGACATGGATTTTGAAAATTCTAGAGAGAGTTTTAAAAGCTTCAACAGAATTTCAACAATTTTGAGAGGGATTTGAAAAGTTTCAATGGGAATGGGAAGAATTGGGACAAAAATTGGAAAATTTTTAAGGGACTTTGAAAAAATTTCAACTGGAATTTTAGCATTTTTTGACGTGAAATTGTAAACATGTGGACATGGATTTTGAAAATTCTAGAGAGAATTTTAAAAGCTTTAACAGAATTTCTACAATTTTGAGAGGGATTTGAAAAATTTCAATGGGAATGGGAAGAATTGGGACAAAAATTGGAAAATTTTTAAGGGACTTTGAAAAAATTTCAACTGGAATTTTAGCAATTTTTTGACGTGAAATTGTAAACATGTGGACATGGATTTTGAAAATTCTAGAGAGAATTTTAAAAGCTTTAACAGAATTTCTACAATTTTGAGAGGGATTTGAAAAGTTTCAATGGGAATGGGAAGAATTGGGACAAAAATTGGAAAATTTTTAAGGGACTTTGAAAAAATTTCAACTGGAATTTTAGCCATTTTTTTATGTGAAATTGTAAACATGTGGACATGGATTTTGAAAATTCTAGAGAGAATTTTAAAAGCTTCAACAGAATTTCAACAATTTTGAGAGGGATTTGAAATGTTTCAATGGGAATGGGAAGAATTGGGACAAAAATTGGAAAATTTTTAAGGGACTTTGAAAAAATTTCAACTGGAATTTTAGCAATTTTTTTATGTGAAATTGTAAACATGTGGCCATGGATTTTGAAAATTCTAGAGAGAATTTTAAAAGCTTCAACAGAATTTCAACAATTTTGAGAGGGATTTGAAAAGTTTCAATGGGAATGGGAAGAATTGGGACAAAAATTGGAAAATTTTTAAGGGACTTTGAAAAAATTTCAACTGGAATTTTAGCAATTTTTTTATGAGAAATTGTGAACATGTGGACATGGATTTTGAAAATTCTAGAGAGAGTTTTAAAAGCTTCAACAGAATTTCAACAATTTGGAGAGGGATTTGAAAAGTTTCAATGGGAATGGGAAGAATTGGGACAAAAATTGGAAAATTTTTAAGGGACTTTGAAAAAATTTCAACTGGAATTTTAGCCATTTTTTTATGTGAAATTGTAAACATGTGGCCATGGATTTTGAAAATTGTAGAGAGAATTTTAAAAGCTTCAACAGAATTTCAACAATTTTGAGAGGGATTTGAAAAGTTTCAATGGGAATGGGAAGAATTGGGACAAAAATTGGAAAATTTTTAAGGGACTTTGAAAAAATTTCAACTGGAATTTTAGCAATTTTTTTATGTGAAATTGTAAACATGTGGCCATGGATTTTGAAAATTCTAGAGAGAATTTGAAAAGCTTCAACAGAATTTCAACAATTTTGAGAGGGATTTGAAAAGTTTCAATGGGAATGGGAAGAATTGGGACAAAAATTGGAAAATTTTTAAGGGACTTTGAAAAAATTTCAACTGGAATTTTAGCCATTTTTTGACGTGAAATTGTAAACATGTGGACATGGATTTTGAAAATTCTAGAGAGAATTTTAAAAGCTTCAACAGAATTTCAAGAATTTTGACAGGGATTTGAAAAATTTCAATGGGAATGGGAAGAATTGGGACAAAAATTGGAAAATTTTTAAGGGACTTTGAAAAAATTTCAACTGGAATTTTAGCAATTTTTTGACGTGAAATTGTAAACATGTGGACATGGATTTTGAAAATTCTAGAGAGATTTTTAAAAGCTTTAACAGAATTTCTACAATTTTGAGAGGGATTTGAAAAGTTTCAATGGGAATGGGAAGAATTGGGACAAAAATTGGAAAATTTTTAAGGGACTTTGAAAAAATTTCAACTGGAATTTTAGCAATTTTTTTACGTGAAATTGTAAACATGTGGCCATGGATTTTGAAAATTCTAGAGAGAATTTTAAAAGCTTCAAGAGAATTTCAACAATTTTGAGAGGGATTTGAAAAGTTTCAATGGGAATGGGAAGAATTGGGACAAAAATTGGAAAATTTTTAAGGGACTTTGAAAAAATTTCAACTGGAATTTTAGCAATTTTTTTATGTGAAATTGTAAACATGTGGACATGGATTTTGAAAATTCTAGAGAGAATTTTAAAACCTTCAAGAGAATTTCAACAATTTTGAGAGGAATTTGAAAAGTTTCCATGGGAATGGGAAGAGTTGGGACAAAAATTGGAAAATTTTTAAGGGACTTTGAAAAAATTTCAACTGGAATTTTAGCAATTTTTTGACGTGAAATTGTAAACATGTGGACATGGATTTTGAAAATTCTAGAGAGAATTTTAAAAGCTTTAACAGAATTTCTACAATTTTGAGAGGGATTTGAAAAGTTTCAATGGGAATGGGAAGAATTGGGACAAAAATTGGAAAATTTTTAAGGGACTTTGAAAAAATTTCAACTGGAATTTTAGCAATTTTTTGACGTGAAATTGTAAACATGTGGACATGGATTTTGAAAATTCTAGAGAGAATTTTAAAAGCTTCAACAGAATTTCAACAATTTTGAAAGGGATTTGAAAAGTTTCAATGGGAATGGGAAGAATTGGGACAAAAATTGGAAAATTTTTAAGGGACTTTGAAAAAATTTCAACTGGAATTTTAGCCATTTTTTGATGTGAAATTGTAAACATGTGGACATGGATTTTGAAAATTCTAGAGAGAATTTTAAAAGCTTCAAGAGAATTTCAACAATTTTGAGAGGGATTTGAAAAGTTTCAATGGGAATGGGAAGAATTGGGACAAAAATTGGAAAATTTTTAAGGGACTTTGAAAAAATTTCCACTGGAATTTTAGCAATTTTTTGACGTGAAATTGTAAACATGTGGACATGGATTTTGAAAATTCTAGAGAGAATTTTAAAAGCTTTAACAGAATTTCTACAATTTTGAGAGGGATTTGAAAAGTTTCAATGGGAATGGGAAGAATTGGGACAAAAATTGGAAAATTTTTAAGGGACTTTGAAAAAATTTCAACTGGAATTTTAGCAATTTTTTGACGTGAAATTGTAAACATGTGGCCATGGATTTTGAAAATTCTAGAGAGAATTTTAAAAGCTTCAACAGAATTTCAACAATTTTGAGAGGGATTTGAAAAGTTTCAATGGGAATGGGAAGAATTGGGACAAAAATTGGAAAATTTTTAAGGGACTTTGAAAAAATTTCAACTGGAATTTTAGCAGTTTTTTTATGAGAAATTGTGAACATGTGTACATGGATTTTGAAAATTCTAGAGAGAGTTTTAAAAGCTTCAACAGAATTTCAACAATTTTGAGAGGGATTTGAAAAGTTTCAGTGGGAATGGGAAGAATTGGGACAAAAATTGGAAAATTTTTAAGGGACTTTGAAAAAATTTCAACTGGAATTTTAGCAATTTTTTTACGTGAAATTGTAAACATGTGGCCATGGATTTTGAAAATTCTAGAGAGAATTTTAAAAGTTTCAACAGAATTTCAACAATTTTGAAAAGGATTTGAAAAATTTCAATGGGAATGGGAAGAATTGGGACAAAAATTGGAAAATTTTTAAGGGACTTTGAAAAAATTTCAACTGGAATTTTAGCAATTTTTTGACGTGAAATTGTAAACATGTGGACATGGATTTTGAAAATTCTAGAGAGAATTTTAAAAGCTTCAACAGAATTTCAACAATTTTGAGAGGGATTTGAAAAATTTCAATGGGAATGGGAAGAATTGGGACAAAAATTGGAAAATTTTTAAGGGACTTTGAAAAAATTTCAACTGGAATTTTAGCAATTTTTTGACGTGAAATTGTAAACGTGTGGACATGGATTTTGAAAATTCTAGAGAGAATTTTAAAAGCTTTAACAGAATTTCTACAATTTTGAGAGGGATTTGAAAAGTTTCAATGGGAATGGGAAGAATTGGGACAAAAATTGGAAAATTTTTAAGGGACTTTGAAAAAATTTCAACTGGAATTTTAGCCATTTTTTGACGTGAAATTGTAAACATGTGGACATGGATTTTGAAAATTCTAGAGAGAATTTTAAAAGCTTCAACAGAATTTCAACAATTTTGAGAGGGATATGAAATGTTTCAATGGGAATGGGAAGAATTGGGACAAAAATTGGAAAATTTTTAAGGGACTTTGAAAAAATTTCAACTGGAATTTTAGCAATTTTTTTATGTGAAATTGTAAACATGTGGCCATGGATTTTGAAAATTCTAGAGAGAATTTTAAAAGCTTCAACAGAATTTCAACAATTTTGAGAGGGATTTGAAAAGTTTCAATGGGAATGGGAAGAATTGGGACAAAAATTGGAAAATTTTTAAGGGACTTTGAAAAAATTTCAACTGGAATTTTAGCAATTTTTTTATGAGAAATTGTGAACATGTGGACATGGATTTTGAAAATTCTAGAGAGAGTTTTAAAAGCTTCAACAGAATTTCAACAATTTTGAGAGGGATTTGAAAAGTTTCAATGGGAATGGGAAGAATTGGGACAAAAATTGGAAAATTTTTAAGGGACTTTGAAAAAATTTCAACTGGAATTTTAGCATTTTTTGACGTGAAATTGTAAACATGTGGACATGGATTTTGAAAATTCTAGAGAGAATTTTAAAAGCTTCAAGAGAATTTCAACAATTTTGAGAGGGATTTGAAAAGTTTCAATGGGAATGGGAAGAATTGGGACAAAAATTGGAAAATTTTTAAGGGACTTTGGAAAAATTTCAACTGGAATTTTAGCCATTTTTTGATGTGAAATTGTAAACATGTGGACATGGATTTTGAAAATTCTAGAGAGAATTTTAAAAGCTTCAACAGAATTTCAACAATTTTGAGAGGGATTTGAAAAGTTTCAATGGGAATGGGAAGAATTGGGACAAAAATTGGAAAATTTTTAAGGGACTTTGAAAAAATTTCAACTGGAATTTTAGCAATTTTTTGACGTGAAATTGTAAACATGTGGACATGGATTTTGAAAATTCTAGAGAGAATTTTAAAAGCTTTAACAGAATTTCTACAATTTTGAGAAAGATTTGAAAAGTTTCAATGGGAATGGGAAGAATTGGGACAAAAATTGGAAAATTTTTAAGGGACTTTGAAAAAATTTCAACTGGAATTTTAGCAATTTTTTGACGTGAAATTGTAAACATGTGGCCATGGATTTTGAAAATTCTAGAGAGAATTTTAAAAGCTTCAACAGAATTTCTACAATTTTGAGAGGGATTTGAAAAGTTTCAATGGGAATGGGAAGAATTGGGACAAAAATTGGAAAATTTTTAAGGGACTTTGAAAAAATTTCAACTGGAATTTTAGCAATTTTTTTATGTGAAATTGTAAACATGTGGACATGGATTTTGAAAATTCTAGAGAGAATTTTAAAAGCTTCAACAGAATTTCAACAATTTTGAGATGGATTTGAAAAGTTTCAATGGGAATGGGAAGAATTGGGACAAAAATTGGAAAATTTTTAAGGGACTTTGAAAAAATTTCAACTGGAATTTTAGCAACTTTTTCTACGTGAAATTGTAAACATGTGGACATGGATTTTGAAAATTCTAGACAGAATTTTAAAAGCTTCAGCAGAATTTCAACAATTTTGAGAGGGATTTGAAAAGTTTCAATGGGAATGGGAAGAATTGGGACAAAAATTGGAAAATTTTTAAGGGACTTTGAAAAAATTTCAACTGGAATTTTAGCATTTTTTTTACGTGAAATTGTAAACATGTGGACATGGATTTTGAAAATTCTAGAGAGAATTTTAAAAGCTTCAACAGAATTTCTACAATTTTGAGAGGGATTTGAAAAGTTTCAATGGGAATGGGAAGAATTGGGACAAAAATTGGAAAACTTTTAAGGGACTTTGAAAAAATTTCAACTGGAATTTTAGCCATTTTTTGACGTGAAATTGTAAACATGTGGACATGGATTTTGAAAATTCTAGAGAGAATTTTAAAAGCTTCAACAGAATTTCAACAATTTTGAGAGGGATTTGAAAAGTTTCAATGGGAATGGGAAGAATTGGAACAAAAATTGGAAAATTTTTAAGGGACTTTGAAAAAATTTCAACTGGAATTTTAGCCATTTTTTGACGTGAAATTGTAAACATGTGGACATGGATTTTGAAAATTCTAGAGAGAATTTTAAAAGCTTCA
>NW_028116583.1:0-23754 GCF_964273445.1 Streptopelia decaocto | reverse complement strand
TTGAAAATTCTAGAGAGAATTTTAAAAGCTTCAAGAGAATTTCAACAATTTGGAGAGGGATTTGAAAAGTTTCAATGGGAATGGGAAGAATTGGGACAAAAATTGGAAAATTTTTAAGGGACTTTGAAAAAATTTCAACTGGAATTTTAGCCATTTTTTGACGTGAAATTGTAAACATGTGGCCATGGATTTTGAAAATTCTAGAGAGAATTTTAAAAGCTTCAAGAGAATTTCAACAATTTTGAGAGGGATTTGAAAAGTTTCAATGGGAATGGGAAGAATTGGGACAAAAATTGGAAAATTTTTAAGGGACTTTGAAAAAATTTCAACTGGAATTTTAGCCATTTTTTTATGTGAAATTGTAAACATGTGGACATGGATTTTGAAAATTCTAGAGAGAATTTTAAAAGCTTCAAGAGAATTTCAACAATTTTGAGAGGGATTTGAAAAGTTTCAATGGGAATGGGAAGAATTGGGACAAAAATTGGAAAATTTTTAAGGGACTTTGAAAAAATTTCAACTGGAATTTTAGCCATTTTTTGACGTGAAATTGTAAACATGTGGCCATGGATTTTGAAAATTCTAGAGAGAATTTTAAAAGCTTCAAGAGAATTTCAACAATTTTGAGAGGGATTTGAAAAGTTTCAATGGGAATGGGAAGAATTGGGACAAAAATTGGAAAATTTTAAGGGACTTTGAAAAAATTTCAGCTGGAATTTTAGCAATTTTTTTACATGAAATTGTAAACATGTGGCCATGGATTTTGAAAATTCTAGAGAGAATTTTAAAAGCTTCAAGAGAATTTCAACAATTTTGAGAGGGATTTGAAAAGTTTCAATGGGAATGGGAAGAATTGGGACAAAAATTGGAAAACTTTTAAGGGACTTTGAAAAAATTTCAACTGGAATTTTAGCCATTTTTTGACGTGAAATTGTAAACATGTGGACATGGATTTTGAAAATTCTAGAGAGAATTTTAAAAGCTTCAAGAGAATTTCAACAATTTAGAGAGGGATTTGAAAAGTTTCAATGGGAATGGGAAGAATTGGGACAAAAATTGGAAAATTTTTAAGGGACTTTGAAAAAATTTCAGCTGGAATTTTAGCCATTTTTTGACGTGAAATTGTAAACATGTTGAAGTGGATTTTGAAAATTCTAGAGAGAATTTTAAAAGCTTCAACAGAATTTCAACAATTTTGAGAGGGATTTGAAAAGTTTCAATGGGAATGGGAAGAATTGGGACAAAAATTGGAAAAGTTTTCAGGGACTTTGAAAAAATTTCAACTGGAATTTTAGCAATTTTTTGACGTGAAATTGTAAACATGTGGCCATGGATTTTGAAAATTCTAGAGAGAATTTTAAAAGCTTCAACAGAATTTCAACAATTTGGAGAGGGATTTGAAAAGTTTCAATGGGAATGGGAAGAATTGGGACAAAAATTGGAAAATTTTTAAGGGACTTTGAAAAAATTTCAACTGGAATTTTAGCCATTTTTTGATGTGAAACTGTAAACATGTGGACATGGATTTTGAAAATTCTAGAGAGAATTTTAAAAGCTTCAAGAGTATTTCAACAATTTTGAGAGGGATTTGAAAAGTTTCAATGGGAATGGGAAGAATTGGGACAAAAATTGGAAAATTTTTAAGGGACTTTGAAAAAATTTCAACTGGAATTTTAGCCATTTTTTGACGTGAAATTGTAAACATGTGGACATGGATTTTGAAAATTCTAGAGAGAATTTTAAAAGCTTCAACAGAATTTCAACAATTTTGAGAGGGATTTGAAAAGTTTCAATGGGAATGGGAAGAATTGGGACAAAAATTGGAAAATTTTCAAGGGACTTTGAAAAAATTTCAGCTGGAATTTTAGCCATTTTTTGACGTGAAATTGTAATCATGTGGCCATGGATTTTGAAAATTCTAGAGAGAATTTTAAAAGCTTCAACAGAATTTCAACAATTTTGAGAGGGATTTGAAAAGTTTCAATGGGAATGGGAAGAATTGGGACAAAAATTGGAAAATTTTTAAGGGACTTTGAAAAAATTTCAGCTGGAATTTTAGCCATTTTTTGACGTGAAATTGTAAACATGTGGACATGGATTTTGAAAATTCTAGAGAGAATTTTAAAAGCTTCAAGAGAATTTCAACAATATTGAGAGGGATTTGAAAAGTTTCAATGGGAATGGGAAGAATTGGGACAAAAATTGGAAAATTTTTAAGGGACTTTGAAAAAATTTCAACTGGAATTTTAGCCATTTTTTGACGTGAAATTGTAAACATGTGGACATGGATTTTGAAAATTCTAGAGAGAATTTTAAAAGCTTCAAGAGAATTTCAACAATTTTGAGAGGGATTTGAAAAGTTTCAATGGGAATGGGAAGAATTGGGACAAAAATTGGAAAATTTTTAAGGGACTTTGAAAAAATTTCAACTGGAATTTTAGCCATTTTTTATGTGAAATTGTAAACATGTGGACATGGATTTTGAAAATTCTAGAGAGAATTTTAAAAGCTTCAACAGAATTTCAACAATTTTGAGAGGGATTTGAAAAGTTTCAATGGGAATGGGAAGAATTGGGACAAAAATTGGAAAATTTTTAAGGGACTTTGAAAAAATTTCAACTGGAATTTTAGCCATTTTTTGACGTGAAATTGTAAACATGTGGCCATGGATTTTGAAAATTCTAGAGAGAATTTTAAAAGCTTCAAGAGAATTTCAACAATTTTGAGAGGGATTTGAAAAGTTTCAATGGGAATGGGAAGAATTGGGACAAAAATTGGAAAATTTTTAAGGGACTTTGAAAAAATTTTAGCTGGAATTTTAGCAATTTTTTTACATGAAATTGTAAACATGTGGACATGGATTTTGAAAATTCTAGAGAGAATTTTAAAAGCTTCAAGAGAATTTCAACAATTTTGAGAGGGATTTGAAAAGTTTCAATGGGAATGGGAAGAATTGGGACAAAAATTGGAAAACTTTTAAGGGACTTTGAAAAAATTTCAACTGGAATTTTAGCCATTTTTTGACGTGAAATTGTAAACATGTGGACATGGATTTTGAAAATTCTAGAGAGAATTTTAAAAGCTTCAAGAGAATTTCAACAATTTTGAGAGGGATTTGAAAAGTTTCAATGGGAATGGGAAGAATTGGGACAAAAATTGGAAAATTTTTAAGGGACTTTGAAATAATTTCAGCTGGAATTTTAGCAATTTTTTTTACGTGAAATTGTAAACATGTGGCCATGGATTTTGAAAATTCTAGAGAGAATTTTAAAAGCTTCAAGAGAATTTCAACAATTTTGAGAGGGATTTGAAAAGTTTCAATGGGAATGGGAAGAATTGGGACAAAAATTGGAAAATTTTTAAGGGACTTTGAAAAAATTTCAGCTGGAATTTTAGCCATTTTTTGACGTGAAATTGTAAACATGTTGAAGTGGATTTTGAAAATTCTAGAGAGAATTTTAAAAGCTTCAACAGAATTTCAACAATTTTGAGAGGGATTTGAAAAGTTTCAATGGGAATGGGAAGAATTGGGACAAAAATTGGAAAAGTTTTCAGGGACTTTGAAAAAATTTCAACTGGAATTTTAGCCATTTTTTGTCGTGAAATTGTAAACATGTGGCCATGGATTTTGAAAATTCTAGAGAGAATTTTAAAAGCTTCAACAGAATTTCAACAATTTTGAGAGGAATTTGAAAAGTTTCAATGGGAATGGGAAGAATTGGGACAAAAATTGGAAAATTTTTAAGGGACTTTGAAAAAATTTCAACTGGAATTTTAGCCATTTTTTGATGTGAAACTGTAAACATGTGGACATGGATTTTGAAAATTCTAGAGAGAATTTTAAAAGCTTCAAGAGTATTTCAACAATTTTGAGAGGGATTTGAAAAGTTTCAATGGGAATGGGAAGAATTGGGACAAAAATTGGAAAATTTTTAAGGGACTTTGAAAAAATTTCAACTGGAATTTTAGCCATTTTTTGACGTGAAATTGTAAACATGTGGACATGGATTTTGAAAATTCTAGAGAGAATTTTAAAAGCTTCAACAGAATTTCAACAATTTTGAGAGGGATTTGAAAAGTTTCAATGGGAATGGGAAGAATTGGGACAAAAATTGGAAAATTTTCAAGGGACTTTGAAAAAATTTCAGCTGGAATTTTAGCCATTTTTTGACGTGAAATTGTAATCATGTGGCCATGGATTTTGAAAATTCTAGAGAGAATTTTAAAAGCTTCAAGAGAATTTCAACAATTTTGAGAGGGATTTGAAAAGTTTCAATGGGAATGGGAAGAATTGGGACAAAAATTGGAAAATTTTGAAGGGACTTTGAAAAAATTTCAACTGGAATTTTAGCCATTTTTTGACGTGAAATTGTAAACATGTGGCCATGGATTTTGAAAATTCTAGAGAGAATTTTAAAAGCTTCAAGAGAATTTCAACAATTTTGAGAGGGATTTGAAAAGTTTCAATGGGAATGGGAAGAATTGGGACAAAAATTGGAAAATTTTTAAGGGACTTTGAAAAAATTTCAGCTGGAATTTTAGCAATTTTTTTACATGAAATTGTAAACATGTGGACATGGATTTTGAAAATTCTAGAGAGAATTTTAAAAGCTTCAAGAGAATTTCAACAATTTTGAGAGGGATTTGAAAAGTTTCAATGGGAATGGGAAGAATTGGGACAAAAATTGGAAAACTTTTAAGGGACTTTGAAAAAATTTCAACTGGAATTTTAGCCATTTTTTGACGTGAAATTGTAAACATGTGGACATGGATTTTGAAAATTCTAGAGAGAATTTTAAAAGCTTCAAGAGAATTTCAACAATTTAGAGAGGGATTTGAAAAGTTTCAATGGGAATGGGAAGAATTGGGACAAAAATTGGAAAATTTTTAAGGGACTTTGAAAAAATTTCAGCTGGAATTTTAGCCATTTTTTGACGTGAAATTGTAAACATGTTGAAGTGGATTTTGAAAATTCTAGAGAGAATTTTAAAAGCTTCAACAGAATTTCAACAATTTTGAGAGGGATTTGAAAAGTTTCAATGGGAATGGGAAGAATTGGGACAAAAATTGGAAAACTTTTAAGGGACTTTGAAAAAATTTCAACTGGAATTTTACCATTTTTTTTACGTGAAATTGTAAACATGTGGCCATGGATTTTGAAAATTCTAGAGAGAATTTTAAAAGCTTCAACAGAATTTCAACAATTTGGAGAGGGATTTGAAAAGTTTCAATGGGAATGGGAAGAATTGGGACAAAAATTGGAAAATTTTTAAGGGACTTTGAAAAAATTTCAACTGGAATTTTAGCCATTTTGTTACGTGAAATTGTAAACATGTGGACATGGATTTTGAAAATTCTAGAGAGAATTTTAAAAGCTTCAAGAGAATTTCAACAATTTTGAGAGGGATTTGAAAAGTTTCAATGGGAATGGGAAGAATTGGGACAAAAATTGGAAATTTTTTAAGGGACTTTGAAAAAGTTTCAACTGGAATTTTAGCAATTTTTTTACGTGAAATTGTAAACATGTGGCCATGGATTTTGAAAATTCTAGAGAGAATTTTAAAAGCTTCAACAGAATTTCAACAATTTGGAGAGGGATTTGAAAAGTTTCAATGGGAATGGGAAGAATTGGGACAAAAATTGGAAAATTTTTAAGGGACTTTGAAAAAATTTCAACTGGAATTTTAGCCATTTTTTGATGTGAAACTGTAAACATGTGGACATGGATTTTGAAAATTCTAGAGAGAATTTTAAAAGCTTCAAGAGTATTTCAACAATTTTGAGAGGGATTTGAAAAGTTTCAATGGGAATGGGAAGAATTGGGACAAAAATTGGAAAACTTTTAAGGGACTTTGAAAAAATTTCAACTGGAATTTTAGCCATTTTTTGACGTGAAATTGTAAACATGTGGACATGGATTTTGAAAATTCTAGAGAGAATTTTAAAAGCTTCAAGAGAATTTCAACAATTTAGAGAGGGATTTGAAAAGTTTCAATGGGAATGGGAAGAATTGGGACAAAAATTGGAAAATTTTTAAGGGACTTTGAAATAATTTCAGCTGGAATTTTAGCAATTTTTTTTACGTGAAATTGTAAACATGTGGCCATGGATTTTGAAAATTCTAGAGAGAATTTTAAAAGCTTCAAGAGAATTTCAACAATTTTGAGAGGGATTTGAAAAGTTTCAATGGGAATGGGAAGAATTGGGACAAAAATTGGAAAATTTTTAAGGGACTTTGAAAAAATTTCAGCTGGAATTTTAGCCATTTTTTGACGTGAAATTGTAAACATGTTGAAGTGGATTTTGAAAATTCTAGAGAGAATTTTAAAAGCTTCAACAGAATTTCAACAATTTTGAGAGGGATTTGAAAAGTTTCAATGGGAATGGGAAGAATTGGGACAAAAATTGGAAAAGTTTTCAGGGACTTTGAAAAAATTTCAACTGGAATTTTAGCCATTTTTTGTCGTGAAATTGTAAACATGTGGCCATGGATTTTGAAAATTCTAGAGAGAATTTTAAAAGCTTCAACAGAATTTCAACAATTTTGAGAGGAATTTGAAAAGTTTCAATGGGAATGGGAAGAATTGGGACAAAAATTGGAAAATTTTTAAGGGACTTTGAAAAAATTTCAACTGGAATTTTAGCCATTTTTTGAGGTGAAATTGTAAACATGTGGCCATGGATTTTGAAAATTCTAGAGAGAATTTTAAAAGCTTCAAGAGAATTTCAACAATTTTGAGAGGGATTTGAAAAGTTTCAATGGGAATGGGAAGAATTGGGACAAAAATTGGAAAATTTTTAAGGGACTTTGAAAAAATTTCAACTGGAATTTTAGCAATTTTTTGACGTGAAATTGTAAACATGTGGCCATGGATTTTGAAAATTCTAGAGAGAATTTTAAAAGCTTCAACAGAATTTCAACAATTTGGAGAGGGATTTGAAAAGTTTCAATGGGAATGGGAAGAATTGGGACAAAAATTGGAAAATTTTTAAGGGACTTTGAAAAAATTTCAACTGGAATTTTAGCCATTTTTTGATGTGAAACTGTAAACATGTGGACATGGATTTTGAAAATTCTAGAGAGAATTTTAAAAGCTTCAAGAGTATTTCAACAATTTTGAGAGGGATTTGAAAAGTTTCAATGGGAATGGGAAGAATTGGGACAAAAATTGGAAAATTTTTAAGGGACTTTGAAAAAATTTCAACTGGAATTTTAGCCATTTTTTGACGTGAAATTGTAAACATGTGGACATGGATTTTGAAAATTCTAGAGAGAATTTTAAAAGCTTCAACAGAATTTCAACAATTTTGAGAGGGATTTGAAAAGTTTCAATGGGAATGGGAAGAATTGGGACAAAAATTGGAAAATTTTTAAGGGACTTTGAAAAAATTTCAGCTGGAATTTTAGCCATTTTTTGACGTGAAATTGTAAACATGTGGACATGGATTTTGAAAATTCTAGAGAGAATTTTAAAAGCTTCAAGAGAATTTCAACAATATTGAGAGGGATTTGAAAAGTTTCAATGGGAATGGGAAGAATTGGGACAAAAATTGGAAAATTTTTAAGGGACTTTGAAAAAATTTCAACTGGAATTTTAGCCATTTTTTGACGTGAAATTGTAAACATGTGGACATGGATTTTGAAAATTCTAGAGAGAATTTTAAAAGCTTCAAGAGAATTTCAACAATTTTGAGAGGGATTTGAAAAGTTTCAATGGGAATGGGAAGAATTGGAACAAAAATTGGAAAATTTTTAAGGGACTTTGAAAAAATTTCAACTGGAATTTTAGCCATTTTTTTATGTGAAATTGTAAACATGTGGACATGGATTTTGAAAATTCTAGAGAGAATTTTAAAAGCTTCAAGAGAATTTCAACAATTTTGAGAGGGATTTGAAAAGTTTCAATGGGAATGGGAAGAATTGGGACAAAAATTGGAAAATTTTGAAGGGACTTTGAAAAAATTTCAACTGGAATTTTAGCCATTTTTTGACGTGAAATTGTAAACATGTGGCCATGGATTTTGAAAATTCTAGAGAGAATTTTAAAAGCTTCAAGAGAATTTCAACAATTTTGAGAGGGATTTGAAAAGTTTCAATGGGAATGGGAAGAATTGGGACAAAAATTGGAAAATTTTTAAGGGACTTTGAAAAAATTTCAGCTGGAATTTTAGCAATTTTTTTACATGAAATTGTAAACATGTGGACATGGATTTTGAAAATTCTAGAGAGAATTTTAAAAGCTTCAAGAGAATTTCAACAATTTTGAGAGGGATTTGAAAAGTTTCAATGGGAATGGGAAGAATTGGGACAAAAATTGGAAAACTTTTAAGGGACTTTGAAAAAATTTCAACTGGAATTTTAGCCATTTTTTGACGTGAAATTGTAAACATGTGGACATGGATTTTGAAAATTCTAGAGAGAATTTTAAAAGCTTCAAGAGAATTTCAACAATTTAGAGAGGGATTTGAAAAGTTTCAATGGGAATGGGAAGAATTGGGACAAAAATTGGAAAATTTTTAAGGGACTTTGAAATAATTTCAGCTGGAATTTTAGCAATTTTTTTTACGTGAAATTGTAAACATGTGGCCATGGATTTTGAAAATTCTAGAGAGAATTTTAAAAGCTTCAAGAGAATTTCAACAATTTTGAGAGGGATTTGAAAAGTTTCAATGGGAATGGGAAGAATTGGGACAAAAATTGGAAAATTTTTAAGGGACTTTGAAAAAATTTCAGCTGGAATTTTAGCCATTTTTTGACGTGAAATTGTAAACATGTTGAAGTGGATTTTGAAAATTCTAGAGAGAATTTTAAAAGCTTCAAGAGAATTTCAACAATTTTGAGAGGGATTTGAAAAGTTTCAATGGGAATGGGAAGAATTGGGACAAAAATTGGAAAACTTTTAAGGGACTTTGAAAAAATTTCAACTGGAATTTTACCATTTTTTTACGTGAAATTGTAAACATGTGGCCATGGATTTTGAAAATTCTAGAGAGAATTTTAAAAGCTTCAACAGAATTTCAACAATTTGGAGAGGGATTTGAAAAGTTTCAATGGGAATGGGAAGAATTGGGACAAAAATTGGAAAATTTTTAAGGGACTTTGAAAAAATTTCAACTGGAATTTTAGCCATTTTGTTACGTGAAATTGTAAACATGTGGACATGGATTTTGAAAATTCTAGAGAGAATTTTAAAAGCTTCAAGAGAATTTCAACAATTTTGAGAGGGATTTGAAAAGTTTCAATGGGAATGGGAAGAATTGGGACAAAAATTGGAAATTTTTTAAGGGACTTTGAAAAAATTTCAACTGGAATTTTAGCAATTTTTTTACGTGAAATTGTAAACATGTGGCCATGGATTTTGAAAATTCTAGAGAGAATTTTAAAAGCTTCAACAGAATTTCAACAATTTGGAGAGGGATTTGAAAAGTTTCAATGGGAATGGGAAGAATTGGGACAAAAATTGGAAAATTTTTAAGGGACTTTGAAAAAATTTCAACTGGAATTTTAGCCATTTTTTGATGTGAAACTGTAAACATGTGGACATGGATTTTGAAAATTCTAGAGAGAATTTTAAAAGCTTCAAGAGTATTTCAACAATTTTGAGAGGGATTTGAAAAGTTTCAATGGGAATGGGAAGAATTGGGACAAAAATTGGAAAATTTTTAAGGGACTTTGAAAAAATTTCAACTGGAATTTTAGCCATTTTTTGACGTGAAATTGTAAACATGTGGACATGGATTTTGAAAATTCTAGAGAGAATTTTAAAAGCTTCAACAGAATTTCAACAATTTTGAGAGGGATTTGAAAAGTTTCAATGGGAACGGGAAGAATTGGGACAAAAATTGGAAAATTTTCAAGGGACTTTGAAAAAATTTCAGCTGGAATTTTAGCCATTTTTTGACGTGAAATTGTAATCATGTGGCCATGGATTTTGAAAATTCTAGAGAGAATTTTAAAAGCTTCAACAGAATTTCAACAATTTTGAGAGGGATTTGAAAAGTTTCAATGGGAATGGGAAGAATTGGGACAAAAATTGGAAAACTTTTAAGGGACTTTGAAAAAATTTCAACTGGAATTTTAGCCATTTTTTGACGTGAAATTGTAAACATGTGGACATGGATTTTGAAAATTCTAGAGAGAATTTTAAAAGCTTCAACAGAATTTCAACAATTTTGAGAGGGATTTGAAAAGTTTCAATGGGAATGGGAAGAATTGGGACAAAAATTGGAAAATTTTTAAGGGACTTTGAAAAAATTTCAGCTGGAATTTTAGCCATTTTTTGACGTGAAATTGTAAACATGTTGAAGTGGATTTTGAAAATTCTAGAGAGAATTTTAAAAGCTTCAACAGAATTTCAACAATTTTGAGAGGGATTTGAAAAGTTTCAATGGGAATGGGAAGAATTGGGACAAAAATTGGAAAACTTTTAAGGGACTTTGAAAAAATTTCAACTGGAATTTTACCATTTTTTTTACGTGAAATTGTAAACATGTGGCCATGGATTTTGAAAATTCTAGAGAGAATTTTAAAAGCTTCAACAGAATTTCAACAATTTGGAGAGGGATTTGAAAAGTTTCAATGGGAATGGGAAGAATTGGGACAAAAATTGGAAAATTTTTAAGGGACTTTGAAAAAATTTCAACTGGAATTTTAGCCATTTTGTTACGTGAAATTGTAAACATGTGGACATGGATTTTGAAAATTCTAGAGAGAATTTTAAAAGCTTCAAGAGAATTTCAACAATTTTGAGAGGGATTTGAAAAGTTTCAATGGGAATGGGAAGAATTGGGACAAAAATTGGAAAATTTTTAAGGGACTTTGAAAAAATTTCAACTGGAATTTTAGCCATTTTTTTACGTGAAATTGTAAACATGTGGCCATGGATTTTGAAAATTCTAGAGAGAATTTTAAAAGCTTCAACAGAATTTCAACAATTTGGAGAGGGATTTGAAAAGTTTCAATGGGAATGGGAAGAATTGGGACAAAAATTGGAAAATTTTTAAGGGACTTTGAAAAAATTTCAACTGGAATTTTAGCCATTTTTTGATGTGAAACTGTAAACATGTGGACATGGATTTTGAAAATTCTAGAGAGAATTTTAAAAGCTTCAAGAGTATTTCAACAATTTTGAGAGGGATTTGAAAAGTTTCAATGGGAATGGGAAGAATTGGGACAAAAATTGGAAAATTTTTAAGGGACTTTGAAAAAATTTCAACTGGAATTTTAGCCATTTTTTGACGTGAAATTGTAAACATGTGGACATGGATTTTGAAAATTCTAGAGAGAATTTTAAAAGCTTCAACAGAATTTCAACAATTTGGAGAGGGATTTGAAAAGTTTCAATGGGAATGGGAAGAATTGGGACAAAAATTGGAAAATTTTCAAGGGACTTTGAAAAAATTTCAGCTGGAATTTTAGCCATTTTTTGACGTGAAATTGTAATCATGTGGCCATGGATTTTGAAAATTCTAGAGAGAATTTTAAAAGCTTCAACAGAATTTCAACAATTTGGAGAGGGATTTGAAAAGTTTCAATGGGAATGGAAGAATTGGGACAAAAATTGGAAAATTTTTAAGGGACTTTGAAAAAATTTCAACTGGAATTTTAGCCATTTTGTTACGTGAAATTGTAAACATGTGGACATGGATTTTGAAAATTCTAGAGAGAATTTTAAAAGCTTCAAGAGAATTTCAACAATTTTGAGAGGGATTTGAAAAGTTTCAATGGGAATGGGAAGAATTGGGACAAAAATTGGAAATTTTTTAAGGGACTTTGAAAAAATTTCAACTGGAATTTTAGCAATTTTTTTACGTGAAATTGTAAACATGTGGCCATGGATTTTGAAAATTCTAGAGAGAATTTTAAAAGCTTCAACAGAATTTCAACAATTTGGAGAGGGATTTGAAAAGTTTCAATGGGAATGGGAAGAATTGGGACAAAAATTGGAAAATTTTTAAGGGACTTTGAAAAAATTTCAACTGGAATTTTAGCCATTTTTTGATGTGAAACTGTAAACATGTGGACATGGATTTTGAAAATTCTAGAGAGAATTTTAAAAGCTTCAAGAGTATTTCAACAATTTTGAGAGGGATTTGAAAAGTTTCAATGGGAATGGGAAGAATTGGGAATTGGAAAATTTTTAAGGGACTTTGAAAAAATTTCAACTGGAATTTTAGCCATTTTTTGACGTGAAATTGTAAACATGTGGACATGGATTTTGAAAATTCTAGAGAGAATTTTAAAAGCTTCAACAGAATTTCAACAATTTTGAGAGGGATTTGAAAAGTTTCAATGGGAATGGGAAGAATTGGGACAAAAATTGGAAAACTTTTAAGGGACTTTGAAAAAATTTCAACTGGAATTTTAGCCATTTTTTGACGTGAAATTGTAAACATGTGGACATGGATTTGAAAATTCTAGAGAGAATTTTAAAAGCTTCAACAGAATTTCAACAATTTTGAGAGGGATTTGAAAAGTTTCAATGGGAATGGGAAGAATTGGGACAAAAATTGGAAAATTTTTAAGGGACTTTGAAAAAATTTCAGCTGGAATTTTAGCAATTTTTTTTACGTGAAACTGTAAACATGTGGCCATGGATTTTGAAAATTCTAGAGAGAATTTTAAAAGCTTCAAGAGAATTTCAACAATTTTGAGAGGGATTTGAAAAGTTTCAATGGGAATGGGAAGAATTGGGACAAAAATTGGAAAATTTTTAAGGGACTTTGAAAAAATTTCAACTGGAATTTTAGCCATTTTTTGACGTGAAATTGTAAACATGTGGCCATGGATTTTGAAAATTCTAGAGAGAATTTTAAAAGCTTCAACAGAATTTCAACAATTTGGAGAGGGATTTGAAAAGTTTCAATGGGAATGGGAAGAATTGGGACAAAAATTGGAAAATTTTTAAGGGACTTTGAAAAAATTTCAACTGGAATTTTACCATTTTTTTTACGTGAAATTGTAAACATGTGGCCATGGATTTTGAAAATTCTAGAGAGAATTTTAAAAGCTTCAACAGAATTTCAACAATTTTGAGAGGGATTTGAAAAGTTTCAATGGGAATGGGAAGAATTGGGACAAAAATTGGAAAATTTTTAAGGGACTTTGAAAAAATTTCAACTGGAATTTTAGACATTTTGTTACGTGAAATTGTAAACATGTGGACATGGATTTTGAAAATTCTAGAGAGAATTTTAAAAGCTTCAAGAGAATTTCAACAATTTTGAGAGAGATTTGAAAAGTTTCAATGGGAATGGGAAGAATTGGGACAAAAATTGGAAAATTTTTAAGGGACTTTGAAAAAATTTCAACTGGAATTTTACCATTTTTTTTACGTGAAATTGTAAACATGTGGCCATGGATTTTGAAAATTCTAGAGAGAATTTTAAAAGCTTCAACAGAATTTCAACAATTTGGAGAGGGATTTGAAAAGTTTCAATGGGAATGGGAAGAATTGGGACAAAAATTGGAAAATTTTTAAGGGACTTTGAAAAAATTTCAACTGGAATTTTAGCCATTTTTTGATGTGAAACTGTAAACATGTGGACATGGATTTTGAAAATTCTAGAGAGAATTTTAAAAGCTTCAAGAGTATTTCAACAATTTTGAGAGGGATTTGAAAAGTTTCAATGGGAATGGGAAGAATTGGGACAAAAATTGGAAAATTCTTAAGGGACTTTGAAAAAATTTTCAACTGGAATTTTAGCCATTTTTTGACGTGAAATTGTAAACATGTGGACATGGATTTTGAAAATTCTAGAGAGAATTTTAAAAGCTTCAACAGAATTTCAACAATTTTGAGAGGGATTTGAAAAGTTTCAATGGGAATGGGAAGAATTGGGACAAAAATTGGAAAATTTTCAAGGGACTTTGAAAAAATTTCAGCTGGAATTTTAGCAATTTTTTGACGTGAAATTGTAAACATGTGGACATGGATTTTGAAAATTCTAGAGAGAATTTTAAAAGCTTCAAGAGAATTTCAACAATTTTGAGAGGGATTTGAAAAGTTTCAATGGGAATGGGAAGAATTGGGACAAAAATTGGAAAACTTTTAAGGGACTTTGAAAAAATTTCAACTGGAATTTTAGCCATTTTTTGACGTGAAATTGTAAACATGTGGACATGGATTTTGAAAATTCTAGAGAGAATTTTAAAAGCTTCAACAGAATTTCAACAATTTGGAGAGGGATTTGAAAAGTTTCAATGGGAATGGAAGAATTGGGACAAAAATTGGAAAATTTTTAAGGGACTTTGAAAAAATTTCAACTGGAATTTTAGCCATTTTTTGATGTGAAACTGTAAACATGTGGACATGGATTTTGAAAATTCTAGAGAGAATTTTAAAAGCTTCAAGAGTATTTCAACAATTTTGAGAGGGATTTGAAAAGTTTCAATGGGAATGGGAAGAATTGGGACAAAAATTGGAAAATTTTTAAGGGACTTTGAAAAAATTTCAACTGGAATTTTAGCCATTTTTTGACGTGAAATTGTAAACATGTGGACATGGATTTTGAAAATTCTAGAGAGAATTTTAAAAGCTTCAACAGAATTTCAACAATTTTGAGAGGGATTTGAAAAGTTTCAATGGGAACGGGAAGAATTGGGACAAAAATTGGAAAATTTTCAAGGGACTTTGAAAAAATTTCAGCTGGAATTTTAGCCATTTTTTGACGTGAAATTGTAATCATGTGGCCATGGATTTTGAAAATTCTAGAGAGAATTTTAAAAGCTTCAACAGAATTTCAACAATTTTGAGAGGGATTTGAAAAGTTTCAATGGGAATGGGAAGAATTGGGACAAAAATTGGAAAACTTTTAAGGGACTTTGAAAAAATTTCAACTGGAATTTTAGCCATTTTTTGACGTGAAATTGTAAACATGTGGACATGGATTTTGAAAATTCTAGAGAGAATTTTAAAAGCTTCAACAGAATTTCAACAATTTTGAGAGGGATTTGAAAAGTTTCAATGGGAATGGGAAGAATTGGGACAAAAATTGGAAAATTTTTAAGGGACTTTGAAAAATTTCAGCTGGAATTTTAGCCATTTTTTGACGTGAAATTGTAAACATGTTGAAGTGGATTTTGAAAATTCTAGAGAGAATTTTAAAAGCTTCAACAGAATTTCAACAATTTTGAGAGGGATTTGAAAAGTTTCAATGGGAATGGGAAGAATTGGGACAAAAATTGGAAAACTTTTAAGGGACTTTGAAAAAATTTCAACTGGAATTTTACCATTTTTTTTACGTGAAATTGTAAACATGTGGCCATGGATTTTGAAAATTCTAGAGAGAATTTTAAAAGCTTCAACAGAATTTCAACAATTTGGAGAGGGATTTGAAAAGTTTCAATGGGAATGGGAAGAATTGGGACAAAAATTGGAAAATTTTTAAGGGACTTTGAAAAAATTTCAACTGGAATTTTAGCCATTTTGTTACGTGAAATTGTAAACATGTGGACATGGATTTTGAAAATTCTAGAGAGAATTTTAAAAGCTTCAAGAGAATTTCAACAATTTTGAGAGGGATTTGAAAAGTTTCAATGGGAATGGGAAGAATTGGGACAAAAATTGGAAATTTTTTAAGGGACTTTGAAAAAATTTCAACTGGAATTTTAGCAATTTTTTTACGTGAAATTGTAAACATGTGGCCATGGATTTTGAAAATTCTAGAGAGAATTTTAAAAGCTTCAACAGAATTTCAACAATTTGGAGAGGGATTTGAAAAGTTTCAATGGGAATGGGAAGAATTGGGACAAAAATTGGAAAATTTTTAAGGGACTTTGAAAAAATTTCAACTGGAATTTTAGCCATTTTTTGATGTGAAACTGTAAACATGTGGACATGGATTTTGAAAATTCTAGAGAGAATTTTAAAAGCTTCAAGAGTATTTCAACAATTTTGAGAGGGATTTGAAAAGTTTCAATGGGAATGGGAAGAATTGGGACAAAAATTGGAAAATTTTTAAGGGACTTTGAAAAAATTTCAACTGGAATTTTAGCCATTTTTTGACGTGAAATTGTAAACATGTGGACATGGATTTTGAAAATTCTAGAGAGAATTTTAAAAGCTTCAACAGAATTTCAACAATTTGGAGAGGGATTTGAAAAGTTTCAATGGGAATGGGAAGAATTGGGACAAAAATTGGAAAATTTTCAAGGGACTTTGAAAAAATTTCAGCTGGAATTTTAGCCATTTTTTGACGTGAAATTGTAATCATGTGGCCATGGATTTTGAAAATTCTAGAGAGAATTTTAAAAGCTTCAACAGAATTTCAACAATTTGGAGAGGGATTTGAAAAGTTTCAATGGGAATGGGAAGAATTGGGACAAAAATTGGAAAATTTTTAAGGGACTTTGAAAAAATTTCAACTGGAATTTTAGCCATTTTGTTACGTGAAATTGTAAACATGTGGACATGGATTTTGAAAATTCTAGAGAGAATTTTAAAAGCTTCAAGAGAATTTCAACAATTTGAGAGGGATTTGAAAAGTTTCAATGGGAATGGGAAGAATTGGGACAAAAATTGGAAATTTTTTAAGGGACTTTGAAAAAATTTCAACTGGAATTTTAGCAATTTTTTTACGTGAAATTGTAAACATGTGGCCATGGATTTTGAAAATTCTAGAGAGAATTTTAAAAGCTTCAACAGAATTTCAACAATTTGGAGAGGGATTTGAAAAGTTTCAATGGGAATGGGAAGAATTGGGACAAAAATTGGAAAATTTTTAAGGGACTTTGAAAAAATTTCAACTGGAATTTTAGCCATTTTTTGATGTGAAACTGTAAACATGTGGACATGGATTTTGAAAATTCTAGAGAGAATTTTAAAAGCTTCAAGAGTATTTCAACAATTTTGAGAGGGATTTGAAAAGTTTCAATGGGAATGGGAAGAATTGGGACAAAAATTGGAAAATTTTTAAGGGACTTTGAAAAAATTTCAACTGGAATTTTAGCCATTTTTTGACGTGAAATTGTAAACATGTGGACATGGATTTTGAAAATTCTAGAGAGAATTTTAAAAGCTTCAACAGAATTTCAACAATTTTGAGAGGGATTTGAAAAGTTTCAATGGGAATGGGAAGAATTGGGACAAAAATTGGAAAACTTTTAAGGGACTTTGAAAAAATTTCAACTGGAATTTTAGCCATTTTTTGACGTGAAATTGTAAACATGTGGACATGGATTTTGAAAATTCTAGAGAGAATTTTAAAAGCTTCAACAGAATTTCAACAATTTTGAGAGGGATTTGAAAAGTTTCAATGGGAATGGGAAGAATTGGGACAAAAATTGGAAAATTTTTAAGGGACTTTGAAAAAATTTCAGCTGGAATTTTAGCAATTTTTTTTACGTGAAACTGTAAACATGTGGCCATGGATTTTGAAAATTCTAGAGAGAATTTTAAAAGCTTCAAGAGAATTTCAACAATTTTGAGAGGGATTTGAAAAGTTTCAATGGGAATGGGAAGAATTGGGACAAAAATTGGAAAATTTTTAAGGGACTTTGAAAAAATTTCAACTGGAATTTTAGCCATTTTTTGACGTGAAATTGTAAACATGTGGCCATGGATTTTGAAAATTCTAGAGAGAATTTTAAAAGCTTCAACAGAATTTCAACAATTTGGAGAGGGATTTGAAAAGTTTCAATGGGAATGGGAAGAATTGGGACAAAAATTGGAAAATTTTTAAGGGACTTTGAAAAAATTTCAACTGGAATTTTACCATTTTTTTTACGTGAAATTGTAAACATGTGGCCATGGATTTTGAAAATTCTAGAGAGAATTTTAAAAGCTTCAACAGAATTTCAACAATTTTGAGAGGGATTTGAAAAGTTTCAATGGGAATGGGAAGAATTGGGACAAAAATTGGAAAATTTTTAAGGGACTTTGAAAAAATTTCAACTGGAATTTTAGACATTTTGTTACGTGAAATTGTAAACATGTGGACATGGATTTTGAAAATTCTAGAGAGAATTTTAAAAGCTTCAAGAGAATTTCAACAATTTTGAGAGAGATTTGAAAAGTTTCAATGGGAATGGGAAGAATTGGGACAAAAATTGGAAAATTTTTAAGGGACTTTGAAAAAATTTCAACTGGAATTTTACCATTTTTTTTACGTGAAATTGTAAACATGTGGCCATGGATTTTGAAAATTCTAGAGAGAATTTTAAAAGCTTCAACAGAATTTCAACAATTTGGAGAGGGATTTGAAAAGTTTCAATGGGAATGGGAAGAATTGGGACAAAAATTGGAAAATTTTTAAGGGACTTTGAAAAAATTTCAACTGGAATTTTAGCCATTTTTTGATGTGAAACTGTAAACATGTGGACATGGATTTTGAAAATTCTAGAGAGAATTTTAAAAGCTTCAAGAGTATTTCAACAATTTTGAGAGGGATTTGAAAAGTTTCAATGGGAATGGGAAGAATTGGGACAAAAATTGGAAAATTCTTAAGGGACTTTGAAAAAATTTCAACTGGAATTTTAGCCATTTTTTGACGTGAAATTGTAAACATGTGGACATGGATTTTGAAAATTCTAGAGAGAATTTTAAAAGCTTCAACAGAATTTCAACAATTTTGAGAGGGATTTGAAAAGTTTCAATGGGAATGGGAAGAATTGGGACAAAAATTGGAAAATTTTCAAGGGACTTTGAAAAAATTTCAGCTGGAATTTTAGCAATTTTTTGACGTGAAATTGTAAACATGTGGACATGGATTTTGAAAATTCTAGAGAGAATTTTAAAAGCTTCAAGAGAATTTCAACAATTTTGAGAGGGATTTGAAAAGTTTCAATGGGAATGGGAAGAATTGGGACAAAAATTGGAAAACTTTTAAGGGACTTTGAAAAAATTTCAACTGGAATTTTAGCCATTTTTTGACGTGAAATTGTAAACATGTGGACATGGATTTTGAAAATTCTAGAGAGAATTTTAAAAGCTTCAACAGAATTTCAACAATTTTGAGAGGGATTTGAAAAGTTTCAATGGGAATGGGAAGAATTGGGACAAAAATTGGAAAATTTTTAAGGGACTTTGAAAAAATTTCAGCTGGAATTTTAGCAATTTTTTTTACGTGAAACTGTAAACATGTGGCCATGGATTTTGAAAATTCTAGAGAGAATTTTAAAAGCTTCAAGAGAATTTCAACAATTTTGAGAGGGATTTGAAAAGTTTCAATGGGAATGGGAAGAATTGGGACAAAAATTGGAAAATTTTTAAGGGACTTTGAAAAAATTTCAACTGGAATTTTAGCCATTTTTTGACGTGAAATTGTAAACATGTGGCCATGGATTTTGAAAATTCTAGAGAGAATTTTAAAAGCTTCAACAGAATTTCAACAATTTGGAGAGGGATTTGAAAAGTTTCAATGGGAATGGGAAGAATTGGGACAAAAATTGGAAAATTTTTAAGGGACTTTGAAAAAATTTCAACTGGAATTTTAGCATTTTTTTGACGTGAAATTGTAAACATGTGGCCATGGATTTTGAAAATTCTAGAGAGAATTTTAAAAGCTTCAAGAGAATTTCAACAATTTTGAGAGGGATTTGAAAAGTTTCAATGGGAATGGGAAGAATTGGGACAAAAATTGGAAAATTTTTAAGGGACTTTGAAAAAATTTCAACTGGAATTTTAGCCATTTTTTGACGTGAAATTGTAAACATGTGGCCATGGATTTTGAAAATTCTAGAGAGAATTTTAAAAGCTTCAAGAGAATTTCAACAATTTTGAGAGGGATTTGAAAAGTTTCAATGGGAATGGGAAGAATTGGGACAAAAATTGGAAAATTTTGAAGGGACTTTGAAAAAATTTCAACTGGAATTTTAGCCATTTTTTGACGTGAAATTGTAAACATGTGGACATGGATTTTGAAAATTCTAGAGAGAATTTTAAAAGCTTCAACAGAATTTCAACAATTTTGAGAGGGATTTGAAAAGTTTCAATGGGAATGGGAAGAATTGGGACAAAAATTGGAAAATTTTTAAGGGACTTTGAAAAAATTTCAGCTGGAGTTTTAGCAATTTTTTTACGTGAAATTGTAAACATGTGGACATGGATTTTGAAAATTCTAGAGAGAATTTTAAAAGCTTCAACAGAATTTCAACAATTTTGAGAGGGATTTGAAAAGTTTCAATGGGAATGGGAAGAATTGGGACAAAAATTGGAAAACTTTTAAGGGACTTTGAAAAAATTTCAAATGGAATTTTAGCCATTTTTTGACGTGAAATTGTAAACATGTGGACATGGATTTTGAAAATTCTAGAGAGAATTTTAAAAGCTTCAAGAGAATTTCAACAATTTTGAGAGGGATTTGAAAAGTTTCAATGGGAATGGGAAGAATTGGGACAAAAATTGGAAAATTTTGAAGGGACTTTGAAAAAATTTCAACTGGAATTTTAGCAATTTTTTTACGTGAAATTGTAAACATGTGGCCATGGATTTTGAAAATTCTAGAGAGAATTTTAAAAGCTTCAACAGAATTTCAACAATTTTGAGAGGGATTTGAAAAGTTTCAATGGGAATGGGAAGAATTGGGACAAAAATTGGAAAATTTTTAAGGGACTTTGAAAAAATTTCAACTGGAATTTTAGCAATTTTTTGACGTGAAATTGTAAACATGTGGCCATGGATTTTGAAAATTCTAGAGAGAATTTTAAAAGCTTCAAGAGAATTTCAACAATTTTGAGAGGGATTTGAAAAGTTTCAATGGGAATGGGAAGAATTGGGACAAAAATTGGAAAATTTTTAAGGGACTTTGAAAAAATTTCAACTGGAATTTTAGCCATTTTTTGACGTGAAATTGTAAACATGTGGACATGGATTTTGAAAATTCTAGAGAGAATTTTAAAAGCTTCAAGAGAATTTCAACAATTTTGAGAGGGATTTGAAAAGTTTCAATGGGTATGGGAAGAATTGGGACAAAAATTGGAAAACTTTTAAGGGACTTTGAAAAAATTTCAACTGGAATTTTAGCAATTTTTTGACGTGAAATTGTAAACATGTGGACATGGATTTTGAAAATTCTAGAGAGAATTTTAAAAGCTTCAAGAGAATTTCAACAATTTTGAGAGGGATTTGCAAAGTTTCAATGGGTATGGGAAGAATTGGGACAAAACTTGGAAAATTTTTAAGGGACTTTGAAAAAATTTCAACTGGAATTTTAGCAATTTTTTGACGTGAAATTGTAAACATGTGGACATGGATTTTGAAAATTCTAGAGAGAATTTTAAAAGCTTCAAGAGAATTTCAACAATTTTGAGAGGGATTTGAAAAGTTTCAATGGGAATGGGAAGAATTGGGACAAAAATTGGAAAATTTTTAAGGGACTTTGAAAAAATTTCAACTGGAATTTTAGCCATTTTTTGACGTGAAATTGTAAACATGTGGACATGGATTTTGAAAATTCTAGAGAGAATTTTAAAAGCTTCAAGAGAATTTCAACAATTTTGAGAGGGATTTGAAAAGTTTCAATGGGAATGGGAAGAATTGGAACAAAAATTGGAAAATTTTTAAGGGACTTTGAAAAAATTTCAACTGGAATTTTAACAATTTTTTTATGTGAAATTGTAAACATGTGGACATGGATTTTGAAAATTCTAGAGAGAATTTTAAAAGCTTCAAGAGAATTTCAACAATTTTGAGAGGGATTTGAAAAGTTTCAATGGGAATGGGAAGAATTGGGACAAAAATTGGAAAATTTTTAAGGGACTTTGAAAAAATTTCAGCTGGAATTTTAGCCATTTTTTGACGTGAAATTGTAAACATGTTGAAGTGGATTTTGAAAATTCTAGAGAGAATTTTAAAAGCTTCAAGAGAATTTCAACAATTTTGAGAGGGATTTGAAAAGTTTCAATGGGAATGGGAAGAATTGGGACAAAAATTGGAAAATTTTTAAGGGACTTTGAAAAAATTTCAACTGGAATTTTAGCCATTTTTTGACGTGAAATTGTAAACATGTGGACATGGATTTTGAAAATTCTAGAGAGAATTTTAAAAGCTTCAACAGAATTTCAACAATTTTGAGAGGGATTTGAAAAGTTTCAATGGGAATGGGAAGAATTGGGACAAAAATTGGAAAATTTTGAAGGGACTTTGAAAAAATTTCAGCTGGAATTTTAGCAATTTTTTTTACGTGAAACTGTAAACATGTGGCCATGGATTTTGAAAATTCTAGAGAGAATTTTAAAAGCTTCAAGAGAATTTCAACAATTTTGAGAGGGATTTGAAAAGTTTCAATGGGAATGGGAAGAATTGGGACAAAAATTGGAAAATTTTTAAGGGACTTTGAAAAAATTTCAACTGGAATTTTAGCCATTTTTTGACGTGAAATTGTAAACATGTGGCCATGGATTTTGAAAATTCTAGAGAGAATTTTAAAGCTTCAAGAGAATTTCAACAATTTTGAGAGGGATTTGAAAAGTTTCAATGGGAATGGGAAGAATTGGGACAAAAATTGGAAAATTTTTAAGGGACTTTGAAAAAATTTCAACTGGAATTTTACCATTTTTTTTACGTGAAATTGTAAACATGTGGCCATGGATTTTGAAAATTCTAGAGAGAATTTTAAAAGCTTCAACAGAATTTCAACAATTTTGAGAGGGATTTGAAAAGTTTCAATGGGAATGGGAAGAATTGGGACAAAAATTGGAAAATTTTTAAGGGACTTTGAAAAAATTTCAACTGGAATTTTAGACATTTTGTTACGTGAAATTGTAAACATGTGGACATGGATTTTGAAAATTCTAGAGAGAATTTTAAAAGCTTCAAGAGAATTTCAACAATTTTGAGAGAGATTTGAAAAGTTTCAATGGGAATGGGAAGAATTGGGACAAAAATTGGAAAATTTTTAAGGGACTTTGAAAAAATTTCAACTGGAATTTTACCATTTTTTTTACGTGAAATTGTAAACATGTGGCCATGGATTTTGAAAATTCTAGAGAGAATTTTAAAAGCTTCAACAGAATTTCAACAATTTGGAGAGGGATTTGAAAAGTTTCAATGGGAATGGGAAGAATTGGGACAAAAATTGGAAAATTTTGAAGGGACTTTGAAAAAATTTCAACTGGAATTTTAGCCATTTTTTGATGTGAAACTGTAAACATGTGGACATGGATTTTGAAAATTCTAGAGAGAATTTTAAAAGCTTCAAGAGTATTTCAACAATTTTGAGAGGGATTTGAAAAGTTTCAATGGGAATGGGAAGAATTGGGACAAAAATTGGAAAATTCTTAAGGGACTTTGAAAAAATTTCAACTGGAATTTTAGCCATTTTTTGACGTGAAATTGTAAACATGTGGCCATGGATTTTGAAAATTCTAGAGAGAATTTTAAAAGCTTCAACAGAATTTCAACAATTTAGAGAGGGATTTGAAAAGTTTCAATGGGAATGGGAAGAATTGGGACAAAAATTGGAAAATTTTCAAGGGACTTTGAAAAAATTTCAGCTGGAATTTTAGCAATTTTTTGACGTGAAATTGTAAACATGTGGACATGGATTTTGAAAATTCTAGAGAGAATTTTAAAAGCTTCAAGAGAATTTCAACAATTTTGAGAGGGATTTGAAAAGTTTCAATGGGAATGGGAAGAATTGGGACAAAAATTGGAAAATTTTTAAGGGACTTTGAAAAAATTTCAACTGGAATTTTACCATTTTTTTTACGTGAAATTGTAAACATGTGGCCATGGATTTTGAAAATTCTAGAGAGAATTTTAAAAGCTTCAACAGAATTTCAACAATTTTGAGAGGGATTTGAAAAGTTTCAAT